>NW_015386150.1:132533-173095 GCF_001527695.2 Protobothrops mucrosquamatus | reverse complement strand
AGGAGGATTTTATTTAGGGACGATTTTAAGTATAATTTTAATTGGAATACAGCCTCTAATATTTGGTTTTTAATTTGGTTTTAAAGGGGTTTTTATTTTTGTATATTGATATTTGTATCTGTTTTAATATGCTGTGCACCGCCCTGAGTCCTGCGGGAGAAGGGCGGTATAGAAATTAAATTAATAATAATAATAATAATAATATTTCAGACCTGAAACAGAGGAAAGAAGCGTGCACATAATTATATTTCTTTATAATTAGGTTGCCATGACAGGGTAGCGTTTTTGAACACCTAATTTTGAGTTTTCCCACAATGTGGGAATGAAGAATATTACATTCAAAATATATGCATGTTTACTTGCTTGAGCGTCTCAAAACATTTATTTTTCCCTGAAGCGTGAGAAGCCTGCCCAGACAAATCCCTTAACTATGTTGATTATTTGCAACCTTGGAAATGTAAGCTGTCTCCTATTGTTTAGCATTCCATGCTATATAATGTCAACAGTTCCAGAATGTTCTACCTCGGTTATTTCAAATAAATACTGTTCTTTGAAGCTGATTTGAAATTAGGTTTAGATTGCAATCTAATTCATTTCTTCAGCTCCTTCCTTGGATTAAACCAATTTTCTTTTGGGAGACTGATATGGAGAACATTTACATTTTTGTCTCATGTACCATATTATTTTTTAGATTCTGGGAGCTGAGAACCTGTAATATCCCTTGATAGTACCCGCTGACTTTCAAACAGTAAATTTTAAGATAATTAAGTCTCACAATTACTCCATTTTTCAAATAAAATACCATGTAATTTTAAGCATCTTAATTTTTTAAAAAATAACAAATTGTTCCATTATGTGAAATTGGGATCTGGTGCCCAGTGGCTAAAATTTTGGTGTCCTGTTATATTTTAGATGGCTGGTTTCTATTTATCCTAGCTAATCAGTGTTGAAAATGTACACAGTAGACTTTGTTTTTCTTAGGTACCAGCTTCCATTTATGTGTTTGTGTTTGTTGGAAAACTGAATTTACAAATGTACACACAAATTACCTGATGCCTATCAGTTTGTTTTTTAAAAAAAAACAAAACTACGAAACATTTGCTCGTGATCAGCATACTTTCCCTTGGAATTTATTACTTTGTTTCAGAATGTTTAAGCCATACATTTTATTTTAATCCTACAGCTAATGTAAAGCAGCTCTATTGAGTCTGAAGAGATTTCCAACAGTACTTGATTGGTATTCCAAAAACTGCCATTTATGTCCCTATAGAACACTGTTAATCCTTTTATAACAGAGTAGATTACATGCCAGTCTATCTTCCCTTTAGCTTGTTAATGAAACACGGTGCTTGATTCGGATTGATCAATTATACCACATCTGTTCAACCCTTCTTGGAACCTAAGCCCAGAACATTTTGTCAATAACAACTAAAATAATTAAATAACTAAAAGGAAATTTAAAATTGGAATTGTCTATAAATAGCTTGATCCACATTATACGTAAAAAATATTTGAAGAGCAGAGAAATGGTGCATTTCAAAATAAAATTAGTTGGTGTCTGGTAACTAACCGATTTAATCATTCTAAAATAGGTCTATTTATCTATCTTTCTGTCTTTGCAGACATATCAAGTCGACTTGAAGCCAAACGGGTCAGAAATCACGGTCACAAATGAAAATAAAAGGGAATATATTGAGTAAGTTGGTTTTTTTTGAAAAAAAAAACTATTTTACTTTACTCTTCAGTTTAATATTTTAACAATTGGATACCTTAGATCAGACATGTCAAACTCGTGATGTCGCGCGACGTATTGGGACTGTTTTGCCATTGCCGACAATGGGGTGGGCGCGGCTCCCGCATGACGTGTCTGGCCCATGGGCTGACAGTTTGACACCCCTGGCTTAGATGGTGAAAATGGATTTCAAGAAGACTACCACAAAAACCATACAAATTTAAACTCTTTTAGAAGCAGTCGTAAACTTGGGCACCCCAGTTCCATGTTCACTTGTTTCCGTTTATTTATTAAAATATTTTATACCTCCTCACTATTATAGATGCCAGGGCAGGTTCAATTGATGAAGGCAAACCCTGTTGTTATTAAAATAGAGCATAACATGCTAAGCTGCATTCAGTAAGATTTAAATGCTTTGATAAATAACCTTGTGTTGAAATGAAATAGTTGGCCCCAGTCAAAGGGGAAATTATGGAAAGAGCCTTTCCATAATCAGGATGATCTCTCCTCCCAGTCCTACCATGTGAAATGTCATTTCCACATATCAAAGTGAGTGAGACCTTCAGCAAAGATTGATATTTAGGTAGATGCCTGTTTGGAGAATAGGGTTTACAGTAGAAAGAGTTTTAAAGTACAGGGAAGTCCTTGAGTTACGCCCAATCATTCAGCAGCCATTCAAACTTACATCAGCACTGAAACATGGACTTACAGTTGGTCCTTGAAGTTCCACCCATTGTAGCATCCCCGCAGTCATGTGATTATGTTTTGGATGCTTGGCAACCAGCTCACAACTATGACATTGCAGAGTCCTGCAATCATATGATCACCATTTACAACCTTCTCTGTCAGTTTCCAATAAGACAAATTAATTGGGAAGCCAGCAGGAAGTTACAAGTTGTTCCTGTAAGTTGCTCTTGCTCCCTCCACCTCTTTTCTTGAGGAACCCCCTTCTTGCTGTCTTGCTTTGCCAACCCTGCCCAGCAGCACTTGTTGCTCAGCTATGAAAATTCCAGTCCCCATTATCATTGTTAAGTGAGAACTCTCTGTAAAGTAAAATAGAAGCAGCTTGTCCAATGTTTAAGCAATAAACCAGACGTTTTAATAGAGAGTCTAGAGTTGCGAGAATCCTATCATGCTAATAGATCTCCTTCCTTCATTTTTGGGGTCATTCAACAGAAGGTGGAAAGAGAGCCAGTTTGGTTTAGTGCCCTAATTATGAAATGTAGGCTTGTCACCTCAAAGTACCCATTATAAGCAGTTTTAAATATAGCTTTTAATTCTTACTAAATGAATACAATGCATTGAGCTCAATATCCATAGAAAACACAAAGCTAATTTCAGGCCATCTCTACAGAGCAAATCTCTTTAAGGCACATATGCAAACCTAGAATTAAGAAGAAACTTCCTGACAGTGAGGACAATTAACCAGTGGAACAGCTTGCCTCCAGAAATCATGGGTGCTCCATCACTGGAGATTTTTAAGAAGAGGCTAGACAGTTACTTGTCTGAGACAGTATAGGTTCTCCTGCTTAAGCGGGGGGCTGGACTAGAAGACCTCCAAGGTCCTTTCCAGCTCTATTCTATTCTATTCTATTCTATTCTATTCTATTCTATTCTATTCTATTCTATTCTATTCCATTTATATAGCAGGGTGTAAAAATGGGACAGAGTTCTCTTTGAATTACTCCTTTATGTTCATCAATAATATTCTTCAAACATCTCATTGGATGCTGAAAGACTATCATAGGAATTACCTAAAAGCTCTATGTATTCATGAGCTTTGCAGATACTAAAATTGGATCTTGAAATGTGATGATTGTATTTGCCTCATCTATTTTATTTACTTTTTTACTTCCGTAAAAGAAGGATCACTGAAGGTCAAAATGGAAACCCAGAAAAAGTTAGGGGAAAGGGTTTAAGCTATTCAAATAATTGTGTTTTCTCCTAATGAAACTTTGCATTTTTCTTTGTTTCCTGTAGCTTAGTCATCCAGTGGAGATTTGTCAACAGGGTTCAAAAGCAAATGAATGCATTTCTTGAGGTGAGACATTTCATTAACAATTCATTATTTTTCTTTGCCACCTGCTCCATTCTGGGTAGGGAGGGGAAAAGGGAGGGAGGGAAGGAAGGAAAAGAAGGGAGGGATTCAAAATATTCATCTAGGAATTTATATGAACACATATGAAAAACCAGTACAGTAGAACCATCAGCTCAGTAGAGCCATCTTCCATTTTTTCTTTCCACATCCTTGCAAATCCAAGGAAGACAGTGAATTCTATGTGGAAAACTAGGGAGGAGGGAGGAACAGGAAATGAGTGCCCTTCAAAAATAAAATTGTGGCACAGACAATAAATTGTTCATTGCAGTATGACCTAGCCATGCTCAGTACTCAGAACATTGAACTTCATTTTAAAAATCACGGTTATTCCTTCACCACCAAATTCTTCTGATTTCTGCATGATCATTCTTTATGTTCCGATTTGAGAAACAAAAGAAATGGTTTCAGCTCCAATTCAAACAGACCTCAGAGGCCCTGGCAGAGCTGAATGCACACAATCTGTCACATGGAATTATTGTTGGCAAGAATGAGCAACTCCCTGTGGAAGCTGCCTAAATGTCTGAGATTACAGAACACCTTTTTTTTTTCCCAGACCTCTAGTGTTTCACTTTTTTCCCCACATCTCCCAAGTTGTCTGAATTAAAAGCTGTTCATTGTAGCTCTCCGCTGAGCTTTTACTTTAAAATGTTAAAATGTGTCAGCAGTGTTAAACTATGAGACTTATGTATTGAAATCCATTTGTTTTTCTCTCTTTTTTTCCCATTCAGGGATTTACAGAACTCCTGCCCACTGACTTAATTAAAATTTTTGATGAAAACGAACTGGAGGTTAGTTGCCTTTTGACTTTGTCTTTAATCAGGGGTTTCTTCAGTGGAAGCAACTGCAAAGATCCTTGCTTATCTCAAGCAGAGAAAAAATGTCGTATTGGCCTAAATTCTGCAAAAACAAAAATCTGCAATCCCTACAATTCTCTTGCTTTAGCTGGGACTTTTTAATAGCACACAAGCGTCTTCTGAGAGTTCCTATTGCCTGCTAAATATTTAAGCAATCTCCAGAAAACAAAACAAGCCATAGCCCAGTGGTTCTCAACCTTTTTAATGCCGCGACCCCAACCGGTCGTAGACTAAACCGGTCGTAAGTCTAGGACTAAACCGGTCGTAAGTCGAGGACTAAACCGGTCGTACGTCAAGGACTACCCAACCGGTCGTAAGTCAAGGACTTTCCCTGCCTGGGAGCGCCGCGCATGCGTGGTTCTGCCCCCTGCGCCGGCCGAGGCGTAGCTGGCAAGCGGCAGAGACGGAGCAGGCCGACCACCAGCTGGCCCAGCCCAAGGGAGGTAAGGCACCCGCTGGAAAAGGGGGGAAAAATGGCGGACAAAAAAAATGGTGGACAGCCTTGCTTGGCGACCCCCATGAAATGGTCGATCGACCCCAAATGGGGTCCCGACCCACAGATTGAGAACCACTGCCATAGCCCAATCCTGTATAGATGGTCCTTGATCTATGACAGCAGTTGGAACCAGGATTGCCGTGGCTAAGTGATGTGGTCATAAAGTGCAACTGCTTCACTTATAGCAATGGCAATCCATTCATTGCCATTATGAAATGAATGTTCCAGTCATTAGGTGAGACAGCTTCCTGCAGCTTCCCACAATCAAGTCAGTGAGAAAGCGAGCAGGAAGTTGCAAGCCCCAAGTGCTGCCAGTTGGAGAGGGAGCAAAAGCACAAGGCTGTGGGGGAGGCTCAGGGAGAGAGTGCCTGAAGGCCTTAGAACTGCTTGGCTTCTGAAGACTTTCCTCTCTGTAAGTGAAAATCCTGCTTAGATTTTGAAACAGAGCATTTTCAGCCAGACCCCGGAGGCGAGAGGGAGTTTTCTTGGCAAAGCCTCACAACCTTCCCTGCCAGCTTCCCCACTGACTTTCCAGGGAAGTCAGGAGAGAAGATTCTAATGGTGATCACCTGTGGTTGCCTCCTTGAACCTTCTTAGCCAGAGTTGTGCATTCCACAGAATTGATCTATACCAGACATGTCAAACTCGCAACGTCACATGACGTCGTGCAGCGTATCAGGACAGTTTTGCCATTGCCGGCAATGGGGTGGGCGCGGATTCCGGATGACACGTCCGGCCCATGGGCCGGCAGTTTGACACCCCTGATCTATACAGACACATGTAAGGGTTACTCACAAAATGGTCTCACTAAGTTCAGTGCTACTTACTTCTAGCTAAGTAGGTGAAGGTAAAAGCTGGGCTTACAATAGCAACAAGTGTTTTCAATTCAAACAGGAATTAAGGAAACCAATTTAGAATGTGGTTTTCAAACGCTGTGTTGCTCGAAGCAATGTTAAAAAAAGACAAGGTATGAATACTATAATTATCAAAGAGGTTTTGCTCTTTTTCCATAGGAAAAAAGTTAATAGAATTCATGCAGTCTGTCTCAGTCTGTAATATTAAGTGCCATCCCAGAGTTGCTTTTTGTGAGATGGGTGGTTATGCAAATTTGATAAATAATTAAAAATTAACNAAAAGTTCAGCACGCTTAATTGTGAAGGTGAAGGTTTCTAGTCTAGTGGAAAACTAGAAGGCATGGTAGATGTTACAGGCACATAAGTTTCACAATAAATTATTATTATTAACTTGAATGTATTAGCTACCCATCTCCAATGGACTATTGTGGTTGCGATTGTTACGGTTATTGTTGTTGCACAGTGTTGTACCATGCTATTTCAGACCTGAAACAGAGGAAAGAAGCGTGCACATAATTATATTTCTTTATAATTAGGTTGCCATGACAGGGTAGCGTTTTTGAACACCTAATTTTGAGTTTTCCCACAATGTGGGAATGAAGAATATTACATTCAAAATATATGCATGTTTACTTGCTTGAGCGTCTCAAAACATTTATTTTTCCCTGAAGCGTGAGAAGCCTGCCCAGACAAATCCCTTAACTATGTTGATTATTTGCAACCTTGGAAATGTAAGCTGTCTCCTATTGTTTAGCATTCCATGCTATATAATGTCAACAGTTCCAGAATGTTCTACCTCGGTTATTTCAAATAAATACTGTTCTTTGAAGCTGATTTGAAATTAGATTTAGATTGCAATCTAATTCATTTTTTCAGCTCCTTCCTTGGATTAAACCAATTTTCTTTTGGGAGACTGATATGGAGAACATTTACATTTTTGTCTCATGTACCATATTATTTGTAGATTCTGGGAGCTGAGAACCTGTAATATCCCTTGATAGTACCCGCTGACTTTCAAACAGTAAATTTTAAGATAATTAAGTCTCACAATTACTCCATTTTTCAAATAAAATACCATGTAATTTTAAGCATCTTAATTTTTTAAAAAATAACAAATTGTTCCATTATGTGAAATTGGGATCTGGTGCCCAGTGGCTAAAATTTTGGTGTCCTGTTATATTTTAGATGGCTGGTTTCTATTTATCCTAGCTAATCAGTGTTGAAAATGTACACAGTAGACTTTGTTTTTCTTAGGTACCAGCTTCCATTTATGTGTTTGTGTTTGTTGGAAAACTGAATTTACAAATGTACACACAAATTACCTGATGCCTATCAGTTTGTTTTTTTAAAACAAAACAAAACTATGAAACATTTGCTCGTGATCAGCATACTTTCCCTTGGAATTTATTACTTTGTTTCAGAATGTTTAAGCCATACATTTTATTTTAATCCTACAGCTAATGTAAAGCAGCTCTATTGAGTCTGAAGAGATTTCCAACAGTACTTGATTGGTATTCCAAAAACTGCCATTTATGTCCCTATAGAACACTGTTAATCCTTTTATAACAGAGTAGATTACATGCCAGTCTATCTTCCCTTTAGCTTGTTAATGAAACACGGTGCTTGATTCGGATTGATCAATTATACCACATCTGTTCAACCCTTCTTGGAACCTAAGCCCAGAACATTTTGTCAATAACAACTAAAATAATTAAATAACTAAAAGGAAATTTAAAGTTGGAATTGTCTATAAATAGCTTGATCCACATTATACGTAAAAAGAATATTTGAACAGCAGAGAAATGGTGCATTTCAAAATAGAATTAGTTGGTGTCTGGTAACTAACCGGTTTAATCATTCTAAAACAGGTCTATTTATCTATCTTTCTGTCTTTGCAGACTTATCAAGTCGACTTGAAGCCAAATGGGTCAGAAATCACGGTCACAAATGAAAATAAAAGGGAATATATTGAGTAAGTTGTTTTTTTTTGAAAAAAAAACTATTTTACTTTACTCTTCAGTTTAATATTTTAGCAATTGGATACCTTAGATCAGACATGTCAAACTCGTGATGTCGCGTGACGTATCGGGACTGTTTTACCATTGCCGGCAATGGGGTGGGCGCGGCTCCCGCATGACGTGTCTGGCCCATGGGCCGACAGTTTGACACCCCTGGCTTAGATGGTGAAAATGGATTTCAAGAAGACTACCACAAAAACCATACAAATTTAAACTCTTTTAGAAGCAGTCGTAAACTTGGGCACCCCAGTTCCATGTTCATTTATTTCCGTTTATTTATTAAAATATTTTATACCTCCTCACTATTATATATGCCAGGGCAAGTTCAGTTGATGAAGGCAAACCCTGTTGTTATTAAAATAGAGCATAACATGCTAAGCTGCATTCAGTAAGATTTAAATGCTTTGATAAATAACCTTGTGTTGAAATGAAATTGTTGGCCCCAGTCAAAGGGGAAATTATGGAAAGAGCCTTTCCATAATCAGGATGATCTCTCCTCCCAGTCCTACCATGTGAAATGTCATTTCCACATATCAAAGTGAGTGACACTCCTCTCTTCAGCAAAGATTGATATTTAGGTAGATGCCTGTTTGGAGAATAGGGTTTACAGTAGAAAGAGTTTTAATGTGCAGGAAAGTCCTTGAGTTACGCCCAATCATTCAGCAGCCATTCAAACTTACATCAGCACTGAAACATGGACTTACAATTGGTCCTTGAAATTCCACCCATTGTAGCATCCCCGCAATCATGTGATTATGTTTTGGATGCTTGGCAACCAGCTCACAACTATGACATTTGCAGAGTCCTACAATCATATGATCACCATTTACAACCTTCTCTGTCAGTTTCCAATAAGACAAATTAATTGGGAAGCCAGCAGGAAGTTACAAGTTGTTCCTGTAAGTTGCTCTTGCTCCCTCCACCTCTTTTCTTGAGGAACCCCCTTCTTGCTGTCTTGCCTTGCCACAACGCCCAACCCTGCCCAGCAGCACTTGTTGCTCAGCTATGAAAATTCCAGTCCCCATTATCATTGTTAAGTGAGAACTCTCTGTAAAGTAAAATAGAAGCAGCTTGTCCAATGTTTAAGCAATAAACCAGACGTTTTAATAGAGAGTCTAGAGTTGCGGGAATCCTATCATGCTGATAGATCTCCTTCCTTCATTTTTTGGGTCATTCAACAGAAGGTGGAAAGAGAGCCAGTTTGGTTTAGTGCCCTAATTATGAAATGTAGGCTTGTCACCTCAAAGTACCCATTATAAGCAGTTTTAAATATAGCTTTTAATTCTTACTAAATGAATACAATGCATTGAGCTCAATATCCATAGAAAACACAAAGCTAATTTCAGGCCATCTCTACAGAGCAAATCTCTTTAAGGCACATATGCAAACCTAGAATTAAGAAGAAACTTCCTGACAGTGAGGACAATTAACCAGTGGAACAGCTTGCCTCCAGAAATCGTGGGTGCTCCATCATTGGAGATTTTTAAGAAGAGGTTAGACAGTCACTTGTCTGAGACGGTATAGGTTCTCCTGCTTAAGCGGGGGGCTGGACTAGAAGACCTTCAAGGTCCCTTCCAGCTCTATTCTCATTCTATTCTATTCTATTCCATTCTATTTATATAGCAGGGTGTAAAAATGGGACCGAGTTCTCTTTGAATTACTCCTTTATGTTCATCAATAATATTCTTCAAACATCTCATTGGATGCTGAAAGACTATCATAGGAATTACCTAAAAGCTCTATGTATTCATGAGCTTTGCAGATACTAAAATTGGATCTTGAAATGTGATGATTGTATTTGCCTCATCTATTTTATTTACTTTTTTACTTCCGTAAAAGAAGGATCACTGAAGGTCAAAATGGAAACCCAGAAAAAGTTAGGGGAAAGGGTTTAAGCTATTCAAATAATTGTATTTTCTCCTAATGAAACTTTGCATTTTTCTTTGTTTCCTGTAGCTTAGTCATCCAGTGGAGATTTGTCAACAGGGTTCAAAAGCAAATGAATGCATTTCTTGAGGTGAGACATTTCATTAACAATTCATTATTTTTCTTTGCCAGGTGCTCCATTCTGGGTAGGGAGGGGAAAAGGGAGGGAGGAAAGGAAGGAAAAGAAGGGAGGGATTCAAAATATTCATCTAGGAATTTATATGAACACATTTGAAAAACCAGTACAGTAGAACCATCAGCTCAGTAGAGACATCTTCCATTTTTTCTTTCTACATCCTTGCAAATCAAAGGAAGACAGTGAATTCTATGTTGAAAACTAGGGAGGAGGGAGGAACAGGAAATGAGTGCCCTTCAAAAATAAAATTGTGGCACAGAGAATAAATTGTTCATTGCAGTATGACCTAGCCATGCTCAGTACTCAGAACATTGAACTTCATTTTTAAAAATCACGGTTATTCCTTCACCACCAAATTCTTCTGATTTCTGCATGATCATTCTTTATGTTCCGATTTGAGAAACAAAAGAAATGGTTTCAGCTCCAATTCAAACAGACCTCAGAGGCCCTGGCAGAGCTGAATGCACACAATCTGTCACATGGAATTATTGTTGGCAAGAATGAGCAACTCCCTGTGGAAGCTGCCTAAATGTCTGAGATTACAGAACACCTTTTTTTTTTTCCAGACCTCTAGTGTTTCACTTTTTTCCCCACATCTCCCAAGTTGTCTGAATTAAAAGCTGTTCATTGTAGCTCTCCGCTGAGCTTTTACTTTGAAATGTTAAAATGTGTCAGCAGTGTTAAACTATGAGACTTATGTATTGAAATCCATTTGTTTTTCTCTCTTTTTTTCTCATTCAGGGATTTACAGAACTCCTGCCCACTGACTTAATTAAAATTTTTGATGAAAACGAACTGGAGGTTAGTTGCCTTTTGACTTTGTCTTTAATCAGGGGTTTCTTCGGTGGAAGCAACTGCAAAGATCCTTGCTTATCTCAAGCAGAGAAAAAATGTCGTATTGGCCTAAATTCTGCAAAAACAAAAATCTGCAATCCCTACAATTCTCTTGCTTTAGCTGGGGCTTTTTAATAGCACACAAGCGTCTTCTGAGAGTTCCTATTGCCTGCTAAATATTTAAGCAATCTCCAGAAAACAAAACAAGCCATAGCCCAGTGGTTCTCAACCTTTTTAATGCCGCGACCCCAACCGGTCGTAAGTCGAAGACTAAACCGGTCGTAAGTCTAGGACTAAACCAGTCGTAAGTCAAAGACTAAACCGGTTGTAAGTCAAGGACTACCCAACCGGTCGTAAGGCGAGGACTTTCCCTGCCCGGGAGCGCCGCGCATGCGTGGTTCTGCCCCCTGCGCCAGCCGAGGCGTAGCTGGCAAGCGGCAGAGACGGAGCAGGCTGACCACCAGCTGGCCCAGCCCAAGGGAGGTAAGGCACCCGCTGGAAAAGGGGAAAAAAATGGCGGACAAAAAAAATGGCGGACAGCCTTGCTTGGCGACCCCTATGAAATGGTCGATCGACCCCAAATGGTGTCCCGACCCACAGATTGAGAACCACTGCCATAGCCCAATCCTGTATAGGTAGTCCTTGATCTATGACAGCAATTGGAACCAGGATTGCCGTGGCTAAGTGATGTGGTCATAAAGTGCAACTGCTTCACTTATAGCAATGGCAATCCATTCATTGCCATTATGAAATGAATGTTCCAGTCATTAGGTGAGACAGCTTCCTGCAGCTTCCCACAATCAAGTCAGTGAGAAAGCGGGCAGGAAGTTGCAAGCCCCAGGGGCTGCCCGTTGGAGAGGAAGCAAAAGCACAAAGCTGTGGGGGAGGCTCAGGGAGAGAGTGCCTGAAGGCCTTAGAACTGCTTGGCTTCTGAAGACTTTCCTCTCTGTAAGTGAAAATCCTGCTTGGATTTTGAAACAGAGCATTTTCAGCCAGACCCCGGAGGCGAGAGGGAGTTTTCTTGGCAAAGCCTCACAACCTTCCCTGCCAGCTTCCCCACTGACTTTCCAGGGAAGTCAGGAGAGAAGATTCTAATGGTGATCACCTGTGGTTGCCTCCTTGAACCTTCTTAGCCAGAGTTGTGCATTCCACAGAATTGATCTATACCAGACATGTCAAACTCGCAACGTCACATGACGTCGTGCAGCGTATCAGGACAGTTTTGCCATTGCCGGCAATGGGGTGGGTGCGGATTCCGGATGACGCGTCCGGCCCGTGGGCCGGCAGTTTGACACCCCTGATCTATACAGACACATGTAAGGGTTACTCACAAAATGGTCTCACTAAGTTCAGTGCTACTTACTTCTAGCTAAGTAGGTGAAGGTAAAAGCTGGGCTTACAATAGCAACAAGTGTTTTCAATTCAAACAGGAATTAAGGAAACCAATTTAGAATGTGGTTTTCAAACCCTGTGTTGCTCGAAGCAATGTTAAAAAAAGACAAGGTATGAATACTATAATTATCAAAGAGGTTTTGCTCTTTTTCCATAGGAAAAAAGTTAATAGAATTCATGCAGTCTGTCTCAGTCTGTAATATTAAGTGCCATCCCAGAGTTGCTTTTTGTGAGATGGGTGGTTATGCAAATTTGATAAATAATTAAAAATTAACATACTAGTCCTGTATACAATAATATAATCATCCTTAGTACTTAATAAACACGAAAAGGATTGTTTGTTGTTACTATATGTGAGCTTGTATTTTAATTGAGTCGGATGTGTTGCAATGTTTGCTCTGAAATGATTTTTTCCCCATTAAGATTATTCTTGTTTTATAGACATAAAACAGTTCTAGTTATGCACATTATTATACTGAAAGAGAAAGGTTCAAAATATTGACTGGTGCAGAATCTACAAAGATTGTAAACCTAATGTACACATATACATACATGTATACATATTGCTAATAACGTTAAAACTAAAAACATGACTCCTGGGTATAGTCATCTTCAAATCAATAAAACGTGAACACCAGGAGTATAATAAACTAAAAAAGTTTAATATCCTAGATAATCACCAAGCTTTCGTCGGTATCTTCCGACATCGTCAGGGCTAAATGCCAGTCCATGGGAGAGTTCTTTTACAGATAACACGTCGTTATCTGTATTGGGACCGGTGACAAGGTCCAGGAGCCGGGCGCAAACAACGTGTTATCTGTAAAAGAACTCTCCCATGGACTGGCATTTAGCCCTGACGATGTCGGAAGATACCGACGAAAGCTTGGTGATTATCTAGGATATTAAACTTTTTTAGTTTATTATACTCCTGGTGTTCACGTTTTATTGATTTGAAGATGTATACATATATACCTATGTATATGCTTTCCTGATCACAACTCTGTGATAGGAAAAAAAATGCTCATAGTGCATGTCCTGGTTTCCTTTCTCAACAATGTCCTTCCTTCACAGTTGCTAATGTGTGGTCTTGGCGATGTTGATGTGAATGACTGGAGACAACATGCAATCTACAAGAACGGATATTGCCCAAACCATCCTGTCATTCAGTGGTTTTGGAAGGTAACAATGATTCATTCTGATGCTGTGCTTTAACTCCAACATTTGACTGCTTTCTGTTTTTGCGAAGAGATCTCAGCCTGTTCTCAAATTGCCTTATCACTTGCAAAGTCCTTATTAAAAGCAGGAAGCCCATGGGTGTGAGATTCATTGATAATTCATTCATCAGCTTCCATAATGATATGTTTTATAGGCTGTTTTATTGATGGATGCTGAAAAACGTATCCGGCTTTTGCAATTTGTAACTGGGACGTCACGAGTGCCTATGAATGGATTTGCTGAACTTTATGGTGAGTTACTGTGAATGTGATTTTGATTATCTCTAATTATTTGCATGGGATGTCTTAAAAATTGCACTCTTGTAAATAATGCTGGCATATTCTTTCCATCCTAAATATGAAAATATTTCTTTATAGACCTCCATAATCCTTAAAGTCTCTCAGTGGTTAACAGGAAAAAGTACACAATAAAACTACACAATGAAAAGATTCACAAACCGATGAATAGAAATACACACTATAACTCAACTAAGATGGTAGCACAGCCCAAACTCTTCCAGAAGAAGTTCTGTTTTGAATTGCTTTGGAAAGCTATCAACATGGAAATCAGATGTCCATGAGAGGGGGCATTCCAAAGAACCAGGCCCACAACCAAACTCTGGGCAGCTTACAAACCCCCAAGCCTAGGAGCATAGCCAGGCCTTAAGGACTTTCTGGAGCTGCAAAAATGGACACTGTTATTATCTTGGGGTGGAGCATACGCTTCCAGAGGACAAGGTCTATGACGGAAGGAACATTTTCTTGATCCTTTATGACAGTATTTAATTGAAGGGACCTGGAGCAGACCCACTCTGCCCAAGACATACTGGGCTGGTAGAAGTCACTGGAGATAGGTGGTCCCTCAGATAACCAAGATCTATGCTGTGAAGGGCTTCATAGGTGGTGACCAGCACCAGAAGCTTACTGGCAACCAATGCAATTTGTGTAGCAGCAGTAACACATGAGTACACTGGGAAGTGCCCTTTACTGCTTGCTCCACTGCATATGTTTGGTAATATGTTTCCATTGAGGTAATATATTTGCCTTGCTGCTAAGGTTAGAAAAACCTTAATTGCAGAAATAAGGACTAGAACTCTGTGAAAGATATAAAGCAACATTACACTATCAGATGATTATTATTTCTAGTAAAACTAGTTTCTCCAATTAAGGATTTGCCAAGATTCCAGATAGTGAACTTTTCAGCTTTTCTACCTAAATCAAATCTTTTTTTTCAATGGAAATTGCTGAAGATTGGAATTTAGGCATTCGGCATACAAATAATTTTGATTTAAATGCACTGAATGTCTGAAGGAAGGGAGGGATGGGAAGATGGATGGATGGGTATATGGACGGATACATGGATACTCATTCATTCATTCATTCATTGGTTCTCAGCTCATAACACTAAACATGTCTTGATCATGGTATAAAGGGGGGGGGAGTCTTTTAGAAGTATCTGGGCCATGTGACATTTTCTTCTACTTTAAATCCTACTGACTGACTGGTTTGGGGTTTAATTCACTCTTGAGCCTATATGTGATCTTGTTCCAAGCACCCTGATCCTTTTGATCTAGTTAATTCTTGGTTTCTTCTTCATAGTTCACTTCATTAATAGGAAAAGTATTTTATTCACTTCTAGCAGACACATTTGAATGTAACATATATTTCCGACCGAAGCCACTCTTCTTTAGAGATCTCAGCTGAATTAGAAGAGTCTTCCCCAACCCATCTCCTCTAGGCCTACTGGAATTGCTGAAACTCCTAACTGGTTGAAAAGCAGAGTTGAAGTCAAAGAGGTAGACAATGTTACAAGCTGCAATTTTACAAGTCTGATGACCATCTGATCCATTTATGTCCTTCTCTTGAACCAGGTTCAAATGGTCCTCAGCTGTTTACAATAGAGCAATGGGGAAGCCCTGATAAGTTACCCAGAGCTCACACCTGGTGAGTAATAAAACATCAAGCATTACATTTACAGTAATTAAATTTGACATTTTTCTAGACATCTCCAAGGAATGCACTTTCCGTTGAATATGATGGAGTTCTTCTCTATGTAAACCTCCCACGTTAACTTTTATATATTAGATGTGTGTGTTTATATGGATGCAAAAAGCAGTAATTAAAATGTTCTTGCTGTTAAGACTGTTGTAAAATCTTGTAAAGGGAGACATTTTAGAGGAGACAGCAATAAAACTTCACTGTTTATCATTCCATAAAATCCTCATAAAATTCACTCCATAAAATTTATGGACAACAGTAAAAATTTAGGGGAGATAACAGTACCATGTTCTGACCACCAAATGATCAATTGTTAAAGAATACTCCCTCCTTACAAACATATGTTGGTTAATATAATCTAGGCAATCACCATTTTTAATATGTCAGAGTAGTTCAGAAAAGGAGAAATATTTGCTAATGTTAATTCTAAGACAGTCAACCAAAAGTCTTAAGAATAAAAATGTTTAGAGAAAAAAGCCAGATTTGATAAGAGCTTTAAAAATTTCCTGATGCACTTCTTTCAAAGTAGGCTCAAACAGGTAACCCCTTTTTCCCGTTCAGTATAAAAAAAATGGAATAATTGCGGGAAAATAATGGTGGGGGGAAAGATCTGAAAGAGCAGAGACCTGCTTGTTGTCTAGAAAATTGGAGGGAGGGGGAGGAGAAAACATGTGAATGAAAAAGGCGTCGACTGAGGTTTCTCATTGTCACAAACTGCATATGCCAAGAACTTGTTCAAATATATGTTGAAGAAATTGTATTCTTCAACGGATCCACCCAGTCTCATACAAGTCAAGAAACCTGTCACTTTCCCCCAAAGCATGTTCCCTTCAAGGAAACAAAGGATGTTTCAGAAGCAATTCTTAGGCACAGATTGTCCTACTCTTTGAAAGAACTTAATAAAACAAAAGGCTAAGCGTGGCAACCATCTGCTCAAGCATACCTAATTTGCACCTGAAAGGACATTGCACAAGGATAAAAGGGATGGTTCCTCCATAAAATTTGGAATACAACTGGCAGAAATCCTGTTCTTCTGACTTGCTGTTAGGGATAAAGGATATTGAAGTTCAAAAAGATCCAAAGAGGAACTCATTGCCTACCCATGGCGGAATGATTTGATAGCAAAGCAGTTTTTATTAAACTTGAATTGGAAAGGTGGTTACTTTTCATTTTTCCCCAAAAACTAGTGAGGAGGAGAATTTCCAGGGACCTTGTGTATAGGTCCCATAGTTCCATCAAAGTGTCATTGTTAGATACCTGGGTCATGTTAGTATTATTAAATAAATGAGGACTAATATTAATTATATTTAGGTTATACTTAAATGAAATGAAAATTTTGAATTTTTGCCTTTTAACTTTTTCCTAGGTTTATCTAGCACAGTGGTTCTTAACCTGGGCGATATCACCCCCCAGGGGGCGATTTCATTTTTCAGGGGGGCGATGGAACGAAAAGGGGCGATGCGGGGGCAAAGAAACAAAAAGGGGGCGATATGGGGGCGATGGAGCAAGAGGTTTTGGGGACACTTTTGAGGCTTTTTCGTACAATGAATCACTGTATATCTGTCGTACAAAAACATCAGATCGCTCGCTGTTAGCGGATTGAATTGTGTTTTCAAATGTTCCTCCAGCTAGCTTCAGTACAGAATGCCATACATATGTGAATACACATCGCTTATCTTCATGCACGTTGCACAGCAGCCTCTACCCATACAGTGGTGCGCCATTGGCCAGAATATGGGAGATATGGGGGAAAGACTGGACATAAATTATTTGCATTGATATGTTGTCCTGATGACAATTTTAAAGAAAACAAAAAAAGGGTTTGCATAAATTGAAGAATTATTTCCTAGGTTGTGATTGAGAGGTTATGTTGGGGGAGGGGGGTCGATGACAGCTTCCTCATTGGCTCAAGGGGGCGATTCGTTCAAAAAGGTTAAGAACCACTGATCTAGCATACCACTAACACGGGAAATGCAGTTCTTATATCTAGCAAAGCTTTATGTTAGGAAAGGAAGGGGGGGAAGGAGTCTCTGTGGATTTTACTTAATTAGTCATTGTTGACTATAAGGGACGTTGCCCAACTCCGTTTCAAGATCATTTGAGCCAGCGCTGTCCGAAGACATTTTGTGGTCAGGACATTGCAGAGTGCTGTTTCTTCCCCACCAAAGTGGTACTTATTTATCTACTTGCATTTGCATGCTTTCGAATTGCTACACGGGCAGGAACTAGCTGAAGGTGGGAGCTCGCTCCATCGCAGGATGCTGAGGTCTCGAACCCGGGTTCCAGCTGACAAGCCAACGTCTTAAATGCTGAGCCATCGTGCCAGTTTTAAAGCTTTATAGGAGCAGAAAGTATTTTTCTGATGAAAAGTCACATCTCAGTGTTGGGAGATAGAAATGGCACAGAGGGAGAGGGCTGGTGGAAAGAAATGGAGGATTCGGTGGAGAAAAAACTAAAGTCATCTTGGTTATGTGACTGATGTGGTATGTCATCCACAGAATTCCACCCAAGAAATCTATTAAGCTATGACAACCTTAACCCTCTTTCTTCCATTTCTGTTCTCTACAAGCCCACATAGGAACTCAGGTTTAGTCTGTCAATTGGCTAAACATAATGCTGCAAATTTTAGTTTTTCATGATTTCCAGGCCCTGGGGATACATTTATACACAGCTTCTCTGCAGAATTAGAACTGGTTCTACCTGAACGTCCAGCTAGGAATTTTGCTCATTGGCCATCCCTCAAAAGAGATTCCTTTCAAACCTTTTTTTTTTCTTTCACATTCTAAAAAAAAACAGATACTTAATTTGAAACAAACACAATCCTGCCTTTACTCCATTCCCCAACCCTCTTCCATTGCAGCTTTAATCGCCTTGACTTACCTCCGTATGAATCTTTTGAAGAATTGCGAGAGAAGCTTCTTATGGCTGTTGAAAATGCTCAAGGATTTGAAGGAGTGGATTAAATGGGCGCCTGCTCCTGCTTCTTCTTCTTGTTATTCTTCTTGTTATCTTATTAGTAAAACAAAGATTCTGTTCTCGGAGCAAGTTCTGCAAGCACTTTTTGATTTGCCAGGCAGAAGTTTTCAGGAGATGGAGCAGAACGATTGCACAATGGAGCAAGAAGCTTCTGCCCAGTGCCGATGTCTGAATCCAGCAATGGGAAATAACTTTCTTTCACTTGTGGATAGTATTTCTGAAATTTCCACAACAAATTACCCACTGGTTGATGTATACTCTAATGACATTTCAGCAGGACTTGTCTATTTATGTCGTGCCTCTGTAGGCAAAAGCCCTTAATAAATGTTTTACATACTTTTTAATGGCAATGAATGGAATTAATCATTTTACAGGTATAGTATTACAGTTCACGTTTACTTTGGAACAATGATTTTCAAGTTTTATTTCCTTGCAATTAAAAAAAACAATAATGTACTGGAAGAACGAACTCATTTTGTTTCCTCTTAATTTGTCTAGAAATGTATGTATGCCATAAGCATTCTGTTCTCCAAAAAATCTGCTTTTTATTGTTTTTTAGCATCATGCTCTTCTGGTCTTTCAGAATAAGTAATATTTTTTTTGTAAGATATTTTCTGCCATTGGAAATATCCTAAAGTACCAAATGCCTTTTTAAATGTGTGAATTGCGGTTACGCAAACTGCAACAAATTTGTGATGGGGTGGAGACAATATTTCTACAAATCGTCTGGATATTTACAGGAAAACCATGACATATTCCAGCATGCCAAATCTCTCCTTCAATAATGAAATTGCTTCCCTATTTCTTAATAGTATTTATATGTATTATAGCATTTTTGGTGATGGGTTTGGGCACTATTGTCATTGGGGGGAAAATGTTTGTTTGTTGTATAGTGACTGTTTTACCAATTCTCTCCTCTCGCTATGGAGGCATTTTGAATGAATCCTGATCTTGCTTGATCTCAAGGCTGTAAAAAGTACTTTTCTGTATGCATTTGTTAGGATCTAAATGAGAAGGATTGTCCCCTTTATTTTTGATTGCACCAATTCTAGAAGCACTTTATGTACCACATGGAGATCTTTTTTTTAAAAAATCATAAATATTAATGTGATAGTATGCCTTCTCCTTGCCCATGTCTTTTTGGTGCAATATCTTTCATTTGTGAAATCTGGCAATGGCTGATGAAGTATAGAAAAAAACTAGAGAGAGCTGAACTTAGAGACATTAGTTGTATTTTGTGGTGTTGGGCTCCACCCCCACCAAAATTTATTTAATAAATGCAGTTATCTAGCCACTTTTATAACGTATGACATGTTGCATGAATAAATGATAATGCTTGTCTTGTAAATGTTATGTAATAGTTTAAGAGGGAAAGAACAAACACATTTTCTCTGATCCTTGGGAAGATGACTTGGAGCAAAACACATTTGATGAATCACAGAGCTGATCAGTGTAGCTTTGCGTGATTTTGCCCTCAAATCTAAACTCAACCCATGGGTAACAATCCAACAAGGCTGCAGACTTAAATAGGCTACTAGGATGAATGCTAGATAGTTTGTAAACATCTTTATGGCATACAAGTTTTAGTTTTTCTAAATATGGCTTTTAAGGAAAAATGGATTAATGGACATGCTGCTATTCAGCTAAGCAGAGAACCAGCTTTTACATTGTTCTGTGCTTCCTTGCCCCCAGTGATACAACTGGTCATCACATAGGCTTCACAGTCATTCTTAGAAACTGCTGGGTAGATATATGATGGCTTGTCCATGGATTTGGGAGAGAGGGTACATTTTAAAAAAGCAAGGAGTATTAGATAGCATCTTCAGAGGCAAAACAAGTTGGAGGAAAATTATATTCTTGTGGCTGCCATTTTGTAAATGCCCAGCCCAGCACAGTGGAAACTACGTTGTGAGTACTTGCCTTCAACACTATCTGAAAATTAGAAATGTATTCACCCAAAATACATTGGTGGCGGTAATGCCCATTATTGAGTAATTGTAGATATTTCCACAAACAAGATTCTTAGTGATGTTTCCCTTTTTTCTTTCCCCCTTCCTTGATTTAACAGAATAACAGAGTTGGAAGGGGTCTTGGAAGTCTTCTATCCAATCCCTGCTCAAGCAGGAGACCTTATCCTATTTCAGACAAATGGCTGTCCAGTTTCTTCTTAAAAATCTCCAGTGTTGGAGCACCCAAAACTTCTGGAGGCAACTCGTTCCACTGGATAATTGTTCTCACTGTCGGGAAATTTCTCCCTTAGTTCTAGGTTGCACTTCTCCTTGATCAGTTTCCATCCATTGCTTCTTGTCCTGGCTTCAGGAGCTTTGGAGAATAGCTTGACTCCCTCTTCCTTGTGTCAGTCCCTCAAATAGTGAAACACTGCTATCATGTCACCCCTCCTAGTCTTTCTTTTCACTAGACCAGGGGTTTCAAACTGCCGGCCTACGGGCCGGACGCGTCACCAGGAAACCGCGCCCACCCCATTGCCGGCAATGGGGAAAAGGCTCCGATACGTCGCGCGACGTCACGTGACATTGCAAGTTTGACATGTCTGCATTAGACTGTCTCCAAAATGTTGGTACAACCCAGTTTAGATCAGAAAGACCTTCTGGCTCAAAGTCAACACAAGTATATTTACTGGATTTCTTCTAAGCTCTGTATACCTTTCAGACATTGCCATACCTACCATAGAAGCAAGACGAATCGAATTTACTGGATATATTCATGGTAGAGTATAGCATCTTTTTCTTTTCTGTTGTTTCAACTTACCTGTGCATTTTGAAATGATTTGGTTACAGTTTACAAGAGTAAACTATCATCAAATAATTTCAAAGTGCACAGGTAAGTTGAAACAACAGATACAATCATTCAATCCACTTTCATTTCTCAACTTATGGTTCTCCCACCTGGGCTGACAATATATTCTGGCATATTCAGAAGTAAGAGCCACTGAGTTCAGTCAGGCTTGATCCCATGTAACTGGGTTTCCAAGAAGGTGCATTCCAGATGTGTGAGATTACAACTCCAGAACGTTTGATGCAGCATTGTCAGCCAGATCAGAAAGGCTGAAATATAGGATCAATTAATTAAAAAAAAAACTAGTGGAAAAGGGAGATGATAAAAAAGGAATGCTTTAGGATGTCACAATAGTTTGTGAGGATAAAAACACTGTAGTTTGAGTATTGTTTAAGGATCAGATCAAACATTTTTAAAAAGCAGTAATTAAAAATATTGTAAGTAGTGTAAAAATGGCTATTCATACTATGCCGAGACTTAAAGGACCAATTTTATAACACAGAAAAAAAGGTCAGTAAATATTTAGCAAGATAATGCAAAGCTCACATGGGTATGTTCTTTGAAAACAAGATAACCTACCCAATTCACAGGGAAAAAAAGTTAAACAGCCAAATCTTGGGTCAAATCTTGTTTAAGTACTTCTTCCCACACCCCACACCCATCTGCCACAGTTTTAACAGCCCTGTTCCTTATATGTTGTGTCAAAGGCACCATATTGGATCAAAGAATCATGCTGAATAAAGTCTAAATCTCTTGCATTTATTGGCAGCTCCAAAGACAAAATGGAGGCCAAAGGGAATGGAAAGAAGGGCCAGCAGAAAACTACTTTGGTCATTTATTATGAGATAAAACAAATAAGGAGTTGCATAACCTGATAAGTCCAGAAACTCTGTAACAATTGTAACTTAATTGCAGAAGACGAAAATATGAAATTGGATTGAGATAAGTCACTGCAGAAATTGGATAAATAAATAAATAAATGCAATTACTCCCTATTCACGTACAAGTAGTCTTTGACTTGCAACCATTAATTTAGTGATGGTTCAGAGTTATGGCACAAAAAAATGACTGGTCCTCGCACTTATGACCATCACAGCATCTCCATAGTCATGTATTTATGATGGTTACAGGATCCTTGGATCACCATTTGCGACCTTCTCAGCAAAGTCAATAATGGAAGCCAGATTTACTTACCAATTGCCTGATTCACTTAACAACATGGCAAACATTGTAAAATTGGGCATGATTCACTTAACAACTGCCTTGCTTAGCAATGGAAATTCTGGTCCCAAACCTGGTCATAAATCGAGGAATACCTGTAAAGGTATTAACTACTTCAAATATAAATGTCAATGAAACAAATTCAAGTTAGTTTTTGTTTGGACCTCACCTACTTTTCATGGAATATGACCTTTCAGGACATCATCAAAAGTCCACTATGGACCTTGACACTAAAATGTCCATTTTTTTGCCTTGGGAATCTATGCATTACTTCTGGAAATACAGATAGATTAGTATTCCCCAAAGTACTAATCTACCTACAAATAAATTAATACTCCCGTGTTGGGTTTCCCATACTCCAGATTTTTCAGGTAGAACTTACTTAGAGCTATAACCTAAGGAATGGTGCTATAACTTAAGGAATGGTGGTCCCATCGGCAACATTTCAGTGTGTCACAACGGTGCTTTTTCAAAAGGCAGCTGGACTTTGTTTTTCCTTGAAGACGTTTCGCTTCTCATCCAATAAGCTTCCGAAGAAGCTTCTTGGATGAGAAGCAAAATGTCTTCAAGGAAAAACAAAATCCAGCTGCCTTTTGAAAAAGCACTTTTGGGACAACCATGACCTGGATGACAGAGAATCTTCATAGACATTTGAGTGTATCTCTCTGCATGTGTTTGTGTCAGAGAAAGGAGATACAAAGCTATATTTCAGCTCAGCTCCAAAATTAATGGGGAACATCTTGTTAGAGAATGGAGGAGCAGAATGGAAGTAAATGAGCGAAGGAAAAACTCATCTAAGTAGAAACCTTTACTTGCCTTTGGCTTAATGAGGCCTGAGATAGGACTTTATGTTTGCTTTGGTCTTGTTTTAGCAATAGGCAAGCTGGCTGAGGGTGATCATGGTTATAGTTCAACATTATCTCAGGTTGCCAAGTTGGAGAAAACTGAATCTTTGTTATTCAACTTCAGTGTCACAAACTTGAGTTCTAAAGACTATTTTTCTGAAATGTCTGAAGTCTTTATAGCATCTCTATTCTATGGCAGCAAAAATAGTCATATCCTGTATAATCTTCCATTAGTCCTGCTTTAATGCCTTTCAGACCATTTTGTGCCTTTACCTGAAAGAAAAAACCCCTTAAATTTCATTGATCCACAAAAAGGGAAGAGTAGAAGTGAATTATAACCCCAGATCAAAGTTCTAGGCATGGCACAGCTACTTGTCTTGCCAATTAGGCTTGCCAACTTCAGGCAAAATTTATTTTTTCCTCTGAATAAATATGTGCCCCTAGCATTTGTGTGTGTTTGTGTGCTCCTGCTAGGTACTGAACAAAGACAGACAAGGGCAACACTAGATTAACAATAATTGAATTGAATTCGTAACGGCTGATCAAATTTAGTTTCCAATAAAATAAAGGCCCCCATGATCACATATCTATATATGAGACCGACCATTCTCTGTTTTTAATTCCTCTCCCTCTTTCCATAGGAACTGCAAAAAGCAAAAACAATCCAACCTAGATAATAGGGTGGAGATGGTATGAAGGCAAATAAATTTAATAAATAAAATAAAAGGCACAGTGTAGCTGCTCTGGGATAAGATAGAAGACACGGGAACTTGATGAAGCTACCATAATAATTAGGCAGGGAAAGAATTCAGAAAAAGTAGATTTCACCCCCAAACAGACCCTCCAAATATCACTCTTGAAAGCTGACTGCCCTTAAGTAGTGAGGTAATATGCAGTCCTTTGCAGTTCTAGCTTCTCCTTTTGTTTTAAGCATCTTCCTTGAGTCTTACAAGTAAATTAAGCCAGGGGTCTCCAACCTTGGCAACTTTAAGACTTGTGGACTTCAAATCTGGGAGTTGAAGTCCACAAGTCTTAAAGTTGCCAAGGTTGAGGACCCCTGAATTAGACAACTCCATTTCTACTTCACAGATAATTACTTGGAAAAAATTTGACATCTCTAAGGAAATAACAACATTACATTTTAGAGCATTGCTGTGTTATTCTTTTCCTGATCCATTTTCAGTCATTTGCCTGGAAATTACAGATGTATATATGAACAAATTCTGGTACTTTCAGATGTTCAACACAGATGTTGCTATGAACAAATTCTGAACTTTGGCCAGGTCAAAGTACATTGATAAGTACAGAAGCAGCCCAGAGTTTTTGGTGAGCGGGGAAGTACAAACATTCAACTGAGTTACCTCTGAGCCAATCCAGAATATGTTTGTTTTACCATCTCTTCTAACATTGAGTCATACCTGCCAGATGTACATTTAGAGCAGGTGGGCTACCGTAGTTCATATCCTCCTTCCCAAATCATTTATTTGCATTTTTGGAAATAAATGTTTTAACAGATCTCAGTCCTGAAGGTGTTAATGATGGAATATAGAAGTGAGTTTCAATCTCTTCATTTCTCTCCCCTCCATATCTAGCCAGGTTGAATCACAGGCTTCACCAGACACAGAAAAGAAGCTAACATAGGATTTTTTTCCCTTCCCATAAAGTCATCTGCTACTGTATGAAAAGGAGCCATCTTCACAAATGATGAGAACTCTGTTGGTAGTTGGGTAACAGCATGGAATGACCGTGAACTACCAAAAGATAATATTAGAAAGACAACTCATGATGGAAATAGGCGTTGAGATTAATAGCTATGGGAAGCAAAACAGACTCCAGATTTGGAATAACAGGTTAAATCCCAGTGTACTGTTGTCTCAGTGGGTGCCAGTCATCTTCTGTATCAGCATTTATACCAGTCACTTGAAACTGTCAGCAATCCAGATCTCACTTATCAGGTACATGGTGGACATTTAAAGTTAGGAATCTGGAGACAACTAGGAATAAACCCCCCAAAACCAGGAACTATTTTTTTCGAGGGACTTGTCTTGAAGAGTCTTTTTACTTCTTTCCTCTTGATTTTTTTCCCTTCCTTTTTGTTGCCTTTGACCATTGACTGATCAACCAGTAGAGGATGTTGCTGTGCAAAATATCTGTGTGCCTCCTCATCTGTGCCCTTTCCTCTGCACCCAGTGTGCAACTGATCTGATAACTGGTTGTGTGTTTGTCCTTTCCACTCGAGTGTGGTGCCAGGACTGTCCATCTCCAAACTTGCTTTTTGTTGGCATTCTATCCACAAAGATAAGCAGACAACTTTGGAACTTTAACCTGTGAAAGAATTAGATTGGATTTCTTCATCTGTATACTTTTGATGGAAATATAAGCAGCCTAGTATTCAGCTCTGCTGTTTTAGTTTCCTACAAGTAACATTAAAACAAGCTAGACCAACAAACTTTAACAGAATTGGGGCAGTTGCTAAAATTAAAATGCTCAAATATTGCCCCACCCCCAAGATCGTTGTTATTCTGAAGTTCTAGGAAAAAAACTACATTTAAAAATTAAAGGGGAAAATGCACGGAGAGATTATGAAAAAAATCAGTTTTCCAGTATTTTGTATGTAGCATTGTTAAGGTTGGTATGCATGCAGATAATCTTCCAATACAGATATTAATAGCCTTGGAATTCCAGCTTCAATATAATCAGGAAATCTTCCAAACTACCACACCAAATTAAGTATATTTACAACTCAAAGGTATACAATACACTTAAGCAGATCCATTAGGTTACATGCACACAGTCTCATTGGCTAGTTTAGGGTTCAAGATATTGTACAAATCTAAAATATGGCATAATTTAGTAACCAACTGCAGTCTATGGTCTGAATTTCAGCTGACCAGCTCAAGTGTGTTGTCAGATACTTAGACTGTTGCTCCTGGAGGTTGTAGCCCAATACATCTAAAGGGTACCATATTGGAAATGCCATTATAGGTTGTTTGGTCCAACACTTTGTTCAGTTCAGGATATCTAGGGCTAATCTTCAAGTTTATGCTTGAAGATTTCAAGGGAAATAGGATTTTCTAGCCCTAGAAGTAATTTATCCCATTGTTGAGCTACATATTACTATAAAGCAACTTCTCACTTCCTTACTATGAGTTCCTATGAACTAGCTCTTCCTCTGGAGTGGCAAACAAATCTTTGATCTCTTCAATGGGACTATATTTTGAGGATATCTTTTCCAGTTAAAACATCTGGAGCTGTCATCATAATTGTTCATAAGGCTTCCCCCTTTCATAATCCTGATGTTCTCAACTGAACAACATTTTTTGTTATTTAAAACAGCCTCGATTTCCACACTTTTGTGACTTTAAAAAAAAACCACTTTAGAAATCATTACCTCTGGCTACAAATTTGTATGCTAGATCCACCTTGGCTGAATATTATGGAAGACTGATTTCTTCTTTGTGATTTCTTCCTAGTAGGATTTGTGCAGCAAAATGAGAGTATGCAATTATGCATACATTTCTTTCATTTTGTGCAAAGATTACACCAATCTGCTGTCCTGGATTCCTGCCCCAATTTAATAGCATTATTGACTGGGATAGCGTAGGAAAAGAATGAAATTGCACTAGAAACTTACAGGTACAGTTCTAAACATTGTACAATTGAGTGTTCAGTGGCACTTTTAAACATATGAGTTGGACCGTGGGCCTTTTATTTTCAAATTAGTTTTGTTTGTTCTATTCAATTCAAAATATTGTATTTATTTCTTTACAGAATGGTGTTAGTAGAACTTTTGCTAACTTTTTGAAGGCAAATTGTTACATTTCTGACATCTATTGGTTAAACCTGCTTTTCTACTTAAAAGAGAAATATAACCTTGCAATATCTAACTCCCAAATTTGAAATGATGCTAATAAAATGCCATGATTTATTATTGTGTCATGCAAGGCTGTGAAATCACAAGTACTCACAGCTTCCAGTATCTTCAGAACAGAATTCCAACATCAAATTGGGAAGCAGAGCAGAATGGGATGGGATGTGAAGAAGTACCGTAGAATCATAGAAACATAGGGCTGGAAGGGACCTTGGAGGTCTTCTAGACCAATCCCCTGCTCAAGGCAGGAGCCTTATACTATCCCAGTCAAATGGTTGCCCAGTCTATTTTTTAAAACCTCCGATCTTATTTATCCATTGGGCTGAATTTTTAGTCACTTTTTAAGTTCTTCAGCTACAGTGAGCTACGTTTTCAATGACAAATTTCCAATTTTGATCAAAATTTGACTGTGCTGCTTTTACAGAAAGCCTAAGAAAGCTTTGGCTCTTTTTTCTCTTGGCAGCTAGCCTTCTGAAATTCAAGTCATAGCCCGTAGCACGCCAGCTCACTGCTCCATTAAATGCACTCTTGTAAACATTAATTTGAATTTGAATCCAGGATTTTAGGGAAGAATTTTACCAACCCTACCTGCAGGGTTTAATTTCTAATTATAGGGTATCTTTTCAAAGCAACATATTTAATTGTCTGACCAATTTGTATGCATGAGTATCCAGGATCTGGATCTTTAGATATTAATATTAATGGAAATATTTTCTTTTAACTGAGCTTTTTTCCTCTTGGCAATCTTTGTATCCATGAATTTAAATCACTTTGGAAATTAATCTATACTGCCAGGGTTTTAGATGCCAAAGAGACAAGAAAGCAGCTAGCTCAATGTTTGCAAAAGCGGATATTTTGGGAATTTAACCTTCTTTTGGAGATAAAACTTTCCCTTAAATTTAGAGAATGCCCATGGAAGTTTCATTCTTTTTTGACTTTCTAGGACAATGTTGATTTGAAGACTTCAAGATTGCAGATAGAATCAGTAGGCAGTTCTTTCTACTGCTACAAGAATCTAATTACTAGGTCAATTTTAATTGGGTGCAGTAATTTTATCAGGTACAGCTAAGAATCTAAATCTCATCCCGTTATGAAAAGGTTTTAAAAACCCAAGACAATGCTTTAAAACAAAACAAAATCCCCAAGAATTGAAACAAATGTAAAAATAAGGCGAATCTGCAGTTAATTGAATTTAAGGTGGTAAGCAAATACTTGTTGCAATCTACTAGCCTTTCATGTGAGCAAAACAGTATTGTAATGGATAGAGAAAGGAGCACACTTTCTGAATTTATGATGCCATTGACTGCTAGTCCTAGATTTGTTTATGGCTATTAAGTGAGTGTGGAGGGACTGACTTATTTTAATTCTAAATGTAATTCAGTGAATTTCAGTTACAATTACTTGCTCTGTATTTGAACCTTCCCCATTCTTTCTGTTACCTTTAAATTTAAAACATGCTGGCAATTGTGAAATGATTCCAACAGTCAGACCCAATCATTTAGGTCAATCACTTATAGTATGTAGAGAATGAAAATATGAAAAGTCAGATTTCCATCACAATATATCTTTACTGATCTGAAAAAAGACCAATAATTCTTTTCCCCGAATAATGAAACTTTAATTGAAGGATTGACTTAAATTCACTGAGGATATTATAATGGAGG
This sequence comes from Protobothrops mucrosquamatus, assembly GCF_001527695.2. Classification (NCBI taxonomy): domain Eukaryota; kingdom Metazoa; phylum Chordata; class Lepidosauria; order Squamata; family Viperidae; genus Protobothrops; species Protobothrops mucrosquamatus. Next base: position 144,170 of record NW_015386150.1, on the reverse strand, counting down.
CAAATGAGGTTTTAAAGGGTTTTCTCCCCTGTATTTAATCTTAATGGCTGGAGCATCAACATAAAATCAGGATTCTCTTCCTTTTAGTAAAAGAAATTAGAAGGACTAAGTCATGTACAATATGGAGTCCTTGGTGTTCTCTGAGCTTGGTTATTTGCTGCAGACATCTCATTACCCAACTAGGTAACATCATCAGTGCTAGTGGGTGTGGGCTTTGCTCCTGGTTTATATGCAATAACTTGCCCCATCAGTATTGATGAAAGTGTGGTTTTTCCCCCCTCTTCCTTCCTTTTCCCATATGTGTGTGTGTGTGTGTATGTGTGTATATATGTATGTGTGTGTATATGTATGTGTGTATATATATATATACATACATACATACATATATATGTACATACACATACATACATACAGGGATCAAACCCCATGCTCACTAGCATTGATCATGTAAGAACTTCTAATGTTAAACTACAAATTGGGGGGTCCTTGATGCTTTCTGAGCATCAATGTTTTATTGCAGATGTTTCATTACCCAACTAGGCACTGATGAAGTTACCTAGTTGGGTAATGAAATGTCTGCAAGAAAACAACTAAGCTAAGAGAGCGCCAAGGACCCCATAGTTCAACCCTGGGCTACAAATACTCTCTTCTATTGTATTAACTGACAGGTCGAGGATATAATTCACTGCCGGATTGTAGAGGGCAAGTGATGGATGCAGCATGAGTGGGACTCGTCTCTCTTCCAGCTTTTGTAAAGCAAGAGTGACAAATGCTGGTTGAAAGTGACTGTTCCCAAGTTACTTGGAACCAATGCCTGAATCTTGAAAAAGAAATCTATCCCTATTCAGAAGAAAAATCCCACTTAATGGGTGGTTTGTTTTCATTTGCTTCAATAATATATATGTTGGGAGATAAGGTGAAAGAAAACAGTTTGGTTGTTCTCTCTTCGCAAGCCTGAAAAAAGTCATACTTTTGTTTTCACATGCTGTAGCGTCCATTATTTCAATTTATAATCCTAAACTGATCTTTTCCGTAGATTTACTTCATTTAATTCCTTCCTGGCACATAATATCCCAATCAAGTCAATGAAATCTTTCTATTTTTTTTAAAAAAAATAATCCTGTTCTTAGGAGTTAGATAAATCAAGAATGTAAGCAATATCTGATTTTGCTGCAGAATCTGCGTGAAACCTTCAGAATGTCACCTTGCTGTGTTAAAATTTTGGAACAATATCTCAGTCTGAACAAAGATCACGATAAATGGTTGCGGTCGTTCCAGATAAAATTCGCCATGTGGCCTAACTTTTTGGATTGTAAAACTGCTTCTGAAAGGAGAAAGCAACCTGAAATAGTTATTTTGCAAGTTGTTTGTAGTTCCAAAAGTCAGATGGCAATATGTGTACCCTGAATTCTTTGTCATACAGTGATGTATAAATACCTGTAAGTAAATTAATAGATTGGCAGATTTTACTTTCTATCCAAAATTGCTGACTATAGGTAGTCCTCAATTTACAACCATTCATTCAGTGACTGTTTGAAGTTACAATGGCACTGAAAAAAGTGACTTATGACTTATGACATTTACAACTTTTACAGCATCTCTGTGGTCACCTGATCAAAATTGAGCCGCTTGGCAACTGGCTCATATTTATGACGGTCGGGGTCATGTGATCACCTTTTGCCGCCTTCTGACAAGCAAAGTCAATGGGGAAGACATTCACTTAACAACCGTGTTACTAACTTAACACTTTACAACTGATTCACTTTACAACTGTGGCAAGACAGCTGGTAAAATGGGGCAAAACTCATTTATCAGCTGTCCTGTTTAGCAACAGAAATTGTGGACTCTGTTATGGTTGTATGTCCAGGACTACCTATAGTGGGAGAGTCCTTTTCTTCTAGCATCTCCACTTCCACCCCAACCAAATCTTCTTCTCTTTTCAAATCTTGAGGAAGCTTTTCAGATCATAGTAGGAAGCACACAAGTAGCCAACGAGGAAGGAGAACGAAAGAAGGTCTGCTGTATAAGCTGAAGTTCACCTACATGGTGTTGAAAGTCATCTTGTAGACAAGTCCATTCTCATCAATGGAATCTGTTTAAATACATGGCTATATTGGTACCAAAAAAAAAGTTCTTTCATTGAAGATCATCCACTTTTTTTTCCATTTCATTTTCTTAAGAGAAATGGTTGTCTTTTGATTTTTTTTTTATGGCAAAAGATCGATATGACAAAATGAAGTGGTGTACTACAATGATCCAACCTGTTAAAAAGTTTAATAAAGTGTTATAGAATTTGACACATTTTGTACTTTAAATAATGTGGTCTCTTTCTTTCTTTTTTATTTTTTTTTCTAACAAAACAAACTTTAATAATACAAAAAAGAAAGTTAAAAAAATAAAGATACAAACTAAGAAGGAAAATAAATCTACCTTATTTATTTATCAGTAGTCCCTGATTTACCAAGGAATTCACTGCTGTAATAAAAAAAAACAATACAAAATATTATCATAAGATATAAAAAAAATCTCTGGTCTGTTTCTTTTTAAGATTCTATTTGGACAACAAGTACTGTACTTCTTTTTCATGTGTATTATTCTCTGTTTTTAATTTTTTTAAAATAGTTGTAGCGCTGACTGGAAACGCTGGAAACATGTCTTTACAATGGGCATCTTCCACCAACATGCCTAAAGGCAGCTTTATCCTGAAAGCTCACACAGAGGAAAAATTAGCTTGTGTAATGTATCACATTTAATCCCCATACTGTATAATGTGCTCATTTTAATTACGTTATGTCATGTCTAGGGGCCAAATCGTAACATATGTTGGTATGTTCTGTGCTGGTATGAGAGGCAATTCCACTTGGTTAGTTTTGCCTTATTTCTCTACCCTCCGCCTCCCTCTTTTGGCACTCTGTCAACTGTTAGATTAGGTGGAGGACATGTCCCAGCCATGAAATCAGTTTTTAAACAAAAGGACAGAACTTTGAACCTTAGGGGAAAGTTAAAGAGTAACAACAAATGAAGAGGGATCGATGGCTGGCAAATATTAGTTGTGGGTGACCTGTGGACATTCCAATTTGAAAAAATATCACTTTCCCTCTGCAAAACGTTCCCCCTAATTCCCCTCCCCCCGTGCCCTCCCCCGTGAAAAACTATAGCTTTAAAGTAGTGAAAGTCTCCATGAGATTCTGCATAAATTTTACGATTATGGTAGTCCTCAACTCACATTCGTTTAGCAAACAACATTACAATGGCATTGAAAAAAAGTGATTCCTCACATTTATGACCATCACAGCATCCCTGTAATTGAAAATATGCTTGGCAACCAACCTGTATTTACTATAGTTGCAGCCTCCCAGAGTGATTCTTCCCAGCCAGCTTACGACAAGCAAAGTCAATGTAGAAAGCCAGATTCGTTTAATGACCACATGATTCATTTCACAACTCCAGGGAATTTGCTTAACAACCATGGCATAAATGATCATAAAATCAGGGACAACTCACTGAACAACTGCCTTGCTTAATAAAGGAAATTCTGGACCAATTGTGGTCATAAGTCGAAGTCTATCAGTACTGCATATTGCCTATTTCTTTAAATACTCAAGTTGGTTTTGTTGGAAAATATATAGGGAAAAATGGTTCAAGGGGAATCACTTGATAGAGATATACTTGAAGGGAGAATCAGCTGATGTGTTCTCAATGTTAGTATTCCTTCATCTAAAACTGATTCTCCGTTCAGGCATATCTCTTATCAAGTCATTCCTCTTGAACCATTTTTCCACATATGTTTTGTTTTCCAGCGAAGTTAGCTTGAGAATTTTATACAAATAGGCACTATGCAGTACAGGTAGGCCTCAACTTACGACACAATTGGAAAGCAAATATAGCACCTTTCTGCCACTCTTCAAAGCAGCCGCATCTTTTCCTTGAATTGCATGGCAGATGTATGCAATTGTACTTTCTGCATGCTCTGGAGCATCTTTTTGGCATTGAATCTGAAGTGATCCAAAGGTTGAAACGTTTGTACTTCTGTGACATGTTCATCGCAAAAACTGCTTGTTCCAAAAGTGCATAGGTCAGAGGGAGGAACAGCATATGAAAGAGCTGGTTCGATACAATAATCAGAAACATTGATCGACATAGTAGGAGCCAATGCTAGTGGTTTACGGACTCAAAATTAAATGTATATACCCCTCTCATTGTATCATTCATTGGCTAACACATGACACACCCACAACCACACTGACATGTATCCATTTCTAAAAACTCATGGAAACTTTGCACCTGAAATTGGGATTTAGCACAATTAAGCATACTAAAAGGCATAGGCCAAATAAATAAAAACTAAGTTTCACTGAAAAGTGTACAGTTCTCTACATTCTTAAATATATATATTGACAGTGACATGAAAAAAGAGTTGGGAGAGAAAAATTAAGCAATTTTTGTAGTTGGTTTATTAAGTATAAACTTACAAATTAAATTGAAATCATCCTTCTACATAAAATAGTTTTGAAATGATTTGATTTATTTCTGAAAGGTTTGCTAACTTCATTGATCTATTGGAATGAAAATATCAAACGAATCGAATTAGGACCAACCAAATGTTTGTATAACTCTTCTTCAGCATGAAAATTAGCAGAGAGGGAGAGAAGGATTGGGGATAGATAGAAAAGCAAGTATTAGATCATAGTACAGTTTCAGAAACCTGAAAAATGTAAATTTCAGTTGGTTGTTCCATGAATTTTGTGATAATATGGATAACTGGTTTCATGATATGGATGTTGAACAGAGCTAATGTTATCACACATGGGTAGTTTGTGGTTGTTATGCAAACTGTGCCCCAATTTTACAATTTTTTTGCCACAATTGTTAAGCGGATTATTGCAGTTACTAAGTGAATCACACAGTCGTTAAGTAAATCCCACTTGCCCCATTGACTTTGCTTGTTGGAAGCTGCCTGGGAAAATTGCAAATGGAAACCACCTAACCCAGAGTCACTGCAAACCATCATAAAAACATGCCAGTTGCCAAGAGCCCAAATATTGCTCATGTGAACAATGGGGATACTGCGATGGTCATACGTGCAAGGACTGGTCATAAGTCACTTGTTTCAATGCCATTGCAACTTCAAATGGTTGCTAAACAAATGTTTGTATGTTGAAGACTACCTATATCTGAGCACACAAAGGAGGACATGGAGAATTAGAAGGGAGGCTAAATGGGGGTGGGTGGGGGTGGAGAGAACAGGCTCTTTCTTGGCATCTGTGACAAAAATTACAGCAAAAAATGCAAAAAGCAAAATTCTTAGGCCAACATATGCAGATAGTCCTTGACTTACAACAGTTCATTTGGTGACCGTTCAAAGTTACAACAGTGCCTAAAAAAGTGACTTATGACAGTTTTTCACACGATCGTTGCAGCAGCCCCATCCTCACGCGATCAAAATTCAGTTGCTTGGCAACTGACTCATATTTATTGATAAGATAGAAAAATGTGGGTTAGACAGCATCACCACCAGATGGATTCGTAGCTGGCTGACCAACCGCACTCACTGTGTACTCCTCAATGGAACTGCATCTATATGGAGGGAAGTGTGTAGTGGGGTGCCCCAGGGCTCTGTTCTGGGCCCAGTGCTCTTCAACATCTTCATCAACAATTTGGACGAGGGGATAGATGGGGAACTCATCAAATTTGCAGATGACACCAAGCTGGCAGGAATAGCCAACACTCCAGAAGACAGGCTTAAGATACAGGAGGATCTGGACAGACTTGAACATTGGGCGCTATCTAACAAAATGAAATTCAATAGTGAAAAAAGTAAGGTTCTACATTTAGGCAAGAAAAACCAAATGCACAGGTATAGTATCGGTGGTACCTGGTTCAATAGTAGCAACTGTGAGAGGGATCTTGGAGTCCTAGTGGACAATCACTTAAATATGAGCCAGCAGTGTGCTGCAGCTGCCAAAAAGGCCAACACAGTGCTAGGCTGCATTAACAGAGGGATAGAATCAAGATCACGTGACGTGTTAATACCACTTTATAATGTCTTGGTAAGGACACACTTGAATACTGCATCCAGTTTTGGTCACCACGATGTAAAAAAAATGTTGAGACTTTAGAAAGAGTACAGAGAAGAGCAACAAAGATGATCAGGGGACTGGAGGCTAAAGCATATATAAGGAACGGCTGCTGGAATTGGGTATGTCGAGTTTAAAGAAGAGAAGGATGAGGGGGTACATGATAGCAGTGTTCCAATATCTCAGGGGCTGCCACAAAGAAGAGGGAGTCAAGCTATTCTCCAAAGTGCCTGCAGGCAGGACAAGAAGCAACAGATGGAAACTAACCAAGGAGAGAAGCAACCTAGAACTAAGGAGAAATTTCCTGACAGAACAATTAACCAGTGGAATAACCTGCCTCCAGAAGTTGTGAATGCTCCATCACTGGAAGTTTTAAAGAAGAGACTGGACAGCCATTTGTCTGAAATGGGATAGAGTTTCCTGCCTAATTGTTAATTGTTCTAACTGTCAGGAAGTTTCTCCTTCGTTCTAGGTTGCTTCTCTCTTTGGTTAGTTTCCATCCATTGCCCCATCTTCAGGTGCTTTGGAGAATAGCTTGACTCCCTCTTCTTTGTGGCAGCCCCTGAGATATTGGAACACTGCTATCATGTCCCCCCTTGTCCTTCTCTTCATTAAAAATAGACATACCCAATTCCAGCAACCGTTCCTTATATGCTTTAGCCTCCAGTCCCCTAATCATCTTTGTTGCTCTTCTCAGTACTCTTTCTAGAGTCTTGATAGCTTTTTTACATCGTGGTGACCAAAACTGGATGGAGTATTCCAAGTGTGGCCTTACCAATGTGTTGTTGCAACTTTGAACAGTCAGTAAATGAAAAATTGAGGACTACCTGTATCTTGCAGATAGTTGGATTAGGTGACCCTTATGGTTCCTTCCAACTTCATAATTGTATGATTCTCTGATTATAAATTTGTATTGCCCCTAACTTCTGAAATAGTCCTTTGATCTTGCATTGGGGAGATAAGATTATATCTTCCTTATGCAGGCCCCTTTGAATAAAATGATATCTTGAAGGTAAATGTCCTGTTTTCATTACCTTAAGGGTTTATATCTTTTATATCTTTTAATTGCAATAAATATGTGTTTTCTTTGGGTGGATGTTTCCCATTTTGTAAGACCTGAGTTTGTTATTAATATATTAATGAGGTCAACAAGGCAGGGAATAAAAAAAACACAAGAAGGGCCCTGTGTGCTGAAAAACTCAATAGATCATGAATAATATATGGACAAATGTCATTTGGGACTTTTGTTTTGCAAATAAGATTCATGCTTGCAATGCTTGCTCAAGCAAACCTCTGGAAAAGAAAAACTTTAATATCTCTCAATGGATTTAAAACATTGAAGCCTTCTGTTACAATTCTTCTGAGAAGCGATGTACAGATGGAAAATGTTAATGGATTTTCCCCCCACTATCAATCCTTGTTGATTATGAGTCATAGACACTGGACTTTTCATGCATGCTACAATTAATTAACTAAACAGCGTAAATTTGAGAATGTTTCCATAGCTGAGGAAGCATCAAATCTGAAAGTAGTGATGGAGAATAATTGAATGGAATAATAGACTTGGCAGATTTCCAATTCACATTGGCTTCTTGGAACTTCAGAATGGAGTGCCAACATCAGATGGGGAAGCACAGCAGAGTGAGGTACGCAGTGAAGAAGTATAGAATTATAGGGTTGGAAGGGAGCATGAAGGTCTTCTAGTCCAACCCTTTGCCCCAGGCAGGAGTAGACAACTGGAGCACAAGGCCATTGTAAGCCACTAAGACAATTTAAAATCCCAACACCACATTTCCACATTTGTAAGGCCTGGGAATCCCAGAAGGAGACAACTCAATACAATCCAGTTCACTGCATGATGGATGTGTACAGAAAAGACTGATTAATTATTCTCACTGTTAGGATGTTTCTCGTTAATTCCAGGTTGCTTCTCTCTTTGATTAGTTTCCAACCATTGTTTCTTGTCCTGCCCTCTGGTGCCTTGGAGAATAACATGACCCCCTCTTCTTTGTGACAGCCCCTCAAATACTGGAACACTGCTATCATGTCACTCCTATTTCTCCTTTTCTTTAGACTAGCCAAACCCAAGTCCTGCAGCCGTTTAGTCTCCAGGCCTTTGATCATCTTAGTTGCTCTTCTCTGAACGTTTCCCAAATGGCTTCATGCCAGCTCAAATCTTTTTGTTTGCTTGACTGAGCCTAATGCTCCATTTCATACAATATGCTCCCCTCCCCATGGCAATGTCCACACATAGGGCACAGGGACCTTTTAAATATTTAGGGACTTCTGATTTTATGATCAAAGAAGTTGAATGTGTTGCTGGCTTAATAATTCTATGCTCTCAGCCTGTCTGGTCTGAGCTACTAGGCATCTTCAGGACCAAATATCTCTTCGTTCTCTAAAGGTCTTCCAGTTCTCAAGAAATGAACAAATCATAAAAAGTATGGGAATTCTACATGGGAACAAGATCTTGGAAACTAGAGATGAAGGTAGAACAATTATTGCCACATTCCTTCATTTACGTACTCTTTTCTGAATATAAAAAATATATGCCAATGACAACATCAACACAAACAATGGACATCAAACCAGCAGCATCACAATTGCACGATGCAAGCCCCACCTTTTTCTATCTTGTATGTGTGTCCCAGAGGACAGAGTTTATAGCACAACATTATACTTTTTTTTTTGTCACAATTGCAAAAGCAGTAAGATCCTATGGATGCTTTCAGCTTAAGCAAACTTTGTCAGTCTATCTTCCTATAATTCTAAAGCTTCTCATATACCAATTGTTACCCACCAATGCAGATGTGCTATTGAAATAATTCACTATTTCTACCCTGTCTCCTACCAACCTCATTGCTTTGTCCTAAGATTCCCTGGACCTATTTTTAGATTGCAAAGCTTAACCTGTCAAACCTGCTCTTTGTAAAGAGCTCTGTACACAGATGGTCTGTGTAAATAAGTCACTATTATTCATTATCTACATGATTTTTCTCTGCTGGGTAACTGGAGAAAAAGTGCAGATTACTTCTGAGGAAAAAAAAAGTTTCCTGGAAGAGAAACAGTGAAAAGGAGTTGAACCCTTAGAAGCATTTGAAACATCATATTATCAAGTTCCAGGGGCTTCATCTCATAGAGGCCTGGGTGAATTGAACCTCCTTTAATTTTCCATTGTTGGAAGATATGAAAGCAGCCTCCATTCCTTGCCTTAGCAAGGAGGGTAGTGAAGTGGAAGGAAGGAAGGAAGGAAGGATGGGAGGGAGGGAGGAAGGATGGGAGGGAGGGAGGGAGGAAGGAAGGAAGGAAGGAAGGAAGGAAGGAAGGAAGGAAGGAAGGAAGGAAGGAAGGAAGGAAGGAAGGAAGGATTTTATTAGGGCTGTAAAAAATCTGGTGGGGACAGCCAGTGAAAGCACATCATGATTTATCATATATCATGAAATCACTGCTGAGATTATAATTTCATATAATTTCAGAATCCATGTTACACATTTGATAGTATGTCTGCCTTTACCTTGTATAGACCTTACCTTAAAATATATCATGGAATTGTGGATATCTGGTGGACAGATTCATAAAAATTATTCATGACAAAATGAATAGCTCTGATAGTTTCTGATAGATGATGCTTACTTCTCAATCAATATGGCTTCTTTTGACCTTCCCCAGCATAATGGACCATGACTTCAGAGTGCAAGAATACAAGCAATTATAGCTGATGGGAGAAAGCACAATGCCATCATACAAACCGGGTCATCATTGCACAAATGATACAAATTACAGAATGTGTATCATTTGTGCTTATATCATGATGCACCCGACGTCTCTGCACCATGACTGACATTCATACAGGCAATGGGTTTCTCTCTCTCTTTTTTTTTTTTTTGCATTCTTATTTGTCTTAGTGCAAAAGAAATCAAAGGTGCTGTCCCTTTGGCTCCCCCCTCCCTCGCTTTCTCCACTGAGCTCAAACAAGAAAACAAAGGTTCATCCCATAAGGAATTAATGATGGAGACCGCAGCTGTTCCTGGGAAAGCAATTCATCCCAAGCAGTTGGCTAACACAAGTGATAGGAGAATTTCAATGGCTCTGAGAAGCGGTTCACCAGTTTTGGTAGAGATTGTTACCTTCTGAATTTGTGGCAAAGGGAAATCCAACACCACAATTTAAGAAAATGATATTTATCAAGATAGTAATAGTATGCGATCCTTAGCTGTGCTGTTTCTTGGACTCTTTGGTTGTGGGCGAGGGTCTGGCAGCACAAGAACGTGAAATTCAGACTGAGCTACATTAGATGGGATACATCTTCTTGCAAGTTGAAGGCTGAGGTTCAAAGCTGGAGGAGCCAAAGCTTCAAAGTTGGAGAAGAGTTCCAATGAAAGAGACTATTTGTGTCAACCTTCAAACGTTTCTGGCCACAGTCATCTTTACTTCGTTTTCAGTTGCCACAGCAATGGGAGAGGGTAGATGCATTCTTCTAGTTTAGTCATAACAATAACTTTCTTGTGGGAACCAAGGTCAAGCTGCCTAAGTGTTTGGCAGGCTGAAGTTACTGTTGGACAGCCCGCCAAAGTAGTTAATTGGGGATTGTGATTTATGACACTTTACAGGGGTGGGGAGTTCAATTTTTACTTTGTAATCTTTGGAGGGGGGACTTTCAGTCTTGGTTTCACCTTTGTTCGTGCTGATATTATGTAGCCATTAAAATTGTTCTTTGAGGAAAGCAAATGCCTCAGAGTTCTTATTTCTACTGGTCTCATCTATCAGAACCATGACATTTTGTAGCGCAGGGTTAAACTATAAAGTCCTTGGTGCTTTCTGAGCTTGGCAGTTTCCTTGCAAATGTTTAATTACCCAACTAGGTAACATCATCAGTGCTAGTGAGTGTGGGGTTTCCTCCTGGTTTATATACAGTAGCTTGCCCTGCCAGTTTTGGTGAGGATGTAGTATTCTCCTTAGTGGTTCCTTGATTACCAGATTATTTTCTGCTTGATTATTTGTTTGGTGTTAATCCCTGCTTATAGGTTGTTGGATAGAAAGGGTTTCTGACCTTTTTGTTCTCTGCAAAAATCTGGATGATGGCAACAAAGAGTTGTGGAAAACATTAGCACTTTGTCTCTATCTAGTGAGCATCTGGCATTTTGCACCTTTGATCTGGTACTGTAGGCTAAGCCGTTCTCGCCATGTTGCTACAGAAACTGAATTTTTCACAAAGATGAAAATTTTTTCCTCATCTATGCACACTCTTCACCTTTCAGGGTTTTGAAAATTTTCAGCAGCTTCAGAAATGAGGAGAGAAGGGAAATCCTTTTACATGAGGGAGAGCCCAGAAAAGAAAGGAGTGCAGTAATGTTTCTTTAATGGCTAGGTTCATTTGTTATAATAAGCAGTTGTATATCACAAGTGGCTGGCTTTGATATGGTATAAGCCATGATTTACAAATCCCAAATGGCTTGTTTCACACAATCTACCATGTCTCAGCCAAACAATTCACATTATGGCCTGGATTCAATGGCATCCTGGAGGGAAGGCTGTCCAACGTTCGCACTGGGGTTGTGAT
>NW_015386150.1:122173-132035 GCF_001527695.2 Protobothrops mucrosquamatus | reverse complement strand
AAGCAACGGGTGGAAACTAACCAAAGAGAGAAGCAACCTAGAACTAAGGAGAAACTTCCTGACAGTTAGAACAATTAACCAGTGGAACAACCTGCCTCCAGAAGCGGTGAATGCTCCAACACTGGAAGTTTTTAAGAAGAGACTGGACAGCCATTTGTCCGAAATGGTATAGGGTTTCCTGCCTGAGCAGGGGGTTGGAATAGATGACCTCCAAGGTCCCTTCCATCATCATCACCATCACCATCACCATCACCATCATCATCATCATCATCATCATCATCATCATCATCATCATCATCATCATCATCATTATTAACTCTGCCAATTATTCCATTAAAAAAAAGATACAAGAAATGCCCTCCTTAATATACGTGATGAATAGCAGAAGGAAATAAGATGTCTTAGCATTTGGGTGAAAATAAACATTTCTTTTAGCTGGGTTGCGAATATCTCTTTTTCCCATGCAATGTTTAGCATATCAGCCTAAGATGCTCTCAGTGCCAATTACAGTTCAATAAGTAGGTAAAGTGGAAGAGGTCCCTAGATTGATTCTGTAAGTCTTGCGCCATAATAAGTCTTACGTAAAATGTTTCATTGCAGAGAAAGTGAGTTGTGCAGGCCTGATCCAGTTTGACTGTTGGGGCTCTTTGTTTGCTGCTTGCTTTGTATTTGAAGGTTCTTTTCTGTTCCCCCAGCACTCACTGATTTTTCTCTATGGCCTACTTGCAGCCTGCCGAGACCTCATTTTTACGCAACGGTTCCCTGCCAGACTCCAATATATAACCCATTGAGATGGTTGAGCCTCAGATCATGAAAAGCCACGAGCAATTATTGAAAACCGCTTTCCCTTTTTGGCTGCTTCTGGTAAGAAACCAAACCCAGTACCAAGCAGTGTGTGTATATATGGTGTGTGTGTGTGTGTGTGTTATGCTATATGTCACCGGCATCTGTTTGAATAGTTTTGTTTGAATAGCTTTGTCACAGAGGTCTGGAGTCTGATGACCGAATGGCCAGAATAGTTGGTCATCCTTTCTTTTCTTTTTTTTGTTCTTTCTTTTTTTCTTTCTTTTGGGAGCCAGCATCTGCCCCCTTTGCTATCAGTTGCAAGCAAATAAAAAAGCTCTTTATCTATTTCGACATAGGGCATTGGTGCAGTTGGAAAAGTTTTGCAACGATGCGCTCCTGGAATTCAACAAGGACCGTGTGGGATCCTGAAGCTTTTATGCGCCACTTTACAGAGTCTTCTGGGGCATCAGCAGATGGTGAGGCCTGCAAATTGCAGAAACATCCAAACCATGGATCTGAATAGCCAGAACTTATGTATTAGATTCTAGCATCTCTGCTGTGTGTACGTCTGGACACTATCTGAAGAAGAGAAGGCAACCAGGTGCCCTCCAGATCTGTTGGGTTAGGATTTTCTGAACAAGACTTCTTCTTGTTCCTATTTGGGCTGGGTGATAGTCTTCATCATCTCTTTTGCACAGTCTATAGATGTTCTTAATGTCTATGTGTCTATTGATGGCTGATTTGTCAGGGTACCAGGCTTCTAGAAATTCCTTGGCATTTTTGGACGTAGCTTGGTCTAAGATGGTCACATTTTCCCAGTTGAAACTATGGTTAAATCTGTCTACATGTTATGAAATGAAAGAGGTTTTTTTCATCATGGAATTTCTAGAATCCTCCCAGTCAGGAAAATTCCACAAGCCAGAAACATCAGAGAAAATGAGGAAGAAAAATTATGGTGGGAGAGAGTTTGGTGTAGTGGTTAAAGCATCTGGCTAGAAACTGGAAGAAGGCAAGAAAAAACCACTTCTGAAAATGTTGCCAAGAAACTGCAGGGACCTGTTGAGGCAGTTGCCAGGAATCAACATTGACTCAAAGACAAAAAAAGTAAATACCCCTCACCCAATTTTACCTACACTTCAGAGTTCTACAGCTAAAACACAATTTTATAATAACAAGCATCCTGAGATGCTGAAACAATGATTGGAAGAGACTGGACTGCCCTCTATCAGAAATGGTGTAGGGCAGGGGTCTTCAAACTTAGCCTTTTTATGACTTGTGGACTTCAACTCCCAGAATTCCTCAGCCAGCATGTCTGGCTGAGGAATTCTGGGAGTTGAAGTCCACAAGTCATAAAAGGGCCAAGTTTGAAGACCCCTGGAGTAGGGTCTCCTGCTTGGGTGGGGTTTGGACTACAATAGATGACCTGCAAGGTCCCTTCCAACTCTGTTATTCTATTATTATTCTATTGATTCATTTAATGTAGAGTGGCCATATTTCTGGAAGTTCAAAAAGCCGAAGAGATTATATAGGAAAAACAATTAAAATCCCCACAATCCCTTGTCAATGCAGAAAGTATTGCCTCCCATCTATCTTTAATTAATTCTCCAGAACCCCCAGATGCTTCCCAATGCTGTGACTGTCCAAGATTCTTAAAACCAGTAAGACTCCTCTCTTAGGGTTGATTTTGTACATTCTACTCCTAGCTTGTCAAAGATGCTTTGTTCACCATTCTTTATGGCAGTGTTTCTCAACTTTGGCAACTTGAAGGTGGGTGGACTTAGGGTTGCAAGGTTGAGAAACAGTGCTTTAAGGACGTGTCTTCAGGATGCTACCTTCAGCTGATTCCCCAGTGCATACCTGGGGTGATGTAACTTCATTCTTAGTTGATGTCATATAGATCTGATAATTTTCGTTTCCCAATCCCAACCTTGCTGAATGTACAATTTCTGACATTTTGGCAGCCACGATGGTTGTGACATAGCAACTGCCCAGCTCCTATTAGCTGCTGCAAACACCTCCTCCTGTCGGTTTGTTGGATCTTGATGCCAAGTTAGGTGAGCTGTTTATTAATATTTGTTCCGCATTCCAGTGGAACAATGCTAGATCTTTTTTAAAACTGGTGTTCAGTGCTCTTGTGAGAGACCATTTAGAGTAGGGGTCCCCAACCGCCCATTACCAGGCAGAGGCCTATTCCAAATTGGGCCACGCAAGTGGCTGGTCAGAGCACATGTGTGCACAGCTCAACTTGCGTGAGCAGTGGGCCAGCAGGCACTCGTGTGTGTGCATGCCACCCTGCTTCTCATGCAAATTGAGCTGCATGCATGCATGTTGGCCTGCCACTCAGGCAAGGGTTGTGTGCATGGGTCCAGTTCCCCTCTCCTCCCCCCAGCCAGGCCACCAAGCCGCAAAGGTTGGGGACCTCTGATTTAGAGAGAGCACTAGACTTCTCTTTAAAAAACCAGGAATGGCAGAGAATAGGGGAAAGACTGCTATGCATTTTAACAAGTCAACTATTAAGATTGCTGCTCCTTGTTGTTTACATTGTGTTCTGTAAGAGTTGTGTGGAATATTTTAGCAATCTTGTTGACCTTTATGGTGATCTGTCAAAAAAAGTGGGTCTATGTACAGGCAGTTCTTGACTTACATTCATTTAGTGACTGTTTGAAGTTACAAGGGCACTGAAAAATGAGACTTATGACCATTTTCCCCACTTACGACCATTGTAGCCTCCCCATGGTCATGTGATCAAAATTTGGGACTTAGCAACTGGGGTGAATTTATGACAGTTGCACTGTCCTGGGTCACATGATCACCATTTCTAACTTTCCATCTGTCTTCTGACAAGCAAAACCAATGGGGGAAGCCACCTTCATTTAACGACTGCATGATTCAACAACTGTCTCAAAAAGTCATAAAATAAAACTAAAATTTAAACTATGGGGCATCATACTAAGAGTAGGACTAGATCTGAAGATGACTTACATCTTCTGAAAAGCATCTGGATATTTAAAAAAAAATGCTTTATATATACAATATTTTATAATTTTTTTTTAGCAAAAGGAATAAGAATAATAAGGCCCTTTCCTACTGTCAGGGAAAATGTTGCCAGGATGGCTAGAAGTAAGATTTGTACTCTCATGCAGGGGTCCCCAACCCACTGGTCTGTGGACCGGTACTGGGCCAAGGCATGCCAGCAACCGATCCGCACAAAGTCCCATCCGTGGCATATAGGCAGCATACAAAACCATGCACGCTCTGGTCCATGCAAAAACCTTTCTCCACAGAACCAGTCCCTGGTGCCCAAAAGGTTGGGTCCCTCTGCTCTAATGCATCTGAAGGATGCCACTAATCATCTCAATTTACAGGTCAGAAATTAAAACACCTGCAATGGTTACCTTTTACAAGATTCCATGTACAGATATTTGAAGACTTGGAAGTACTTGTGCATTTCCTTCTTTTTATCTTTTATCTTTTATTTCTTCCCTCAAGTTATTCTAAATCAGTTCCGATCAAAGAAAGGAAATATTGTTGCTACTGTTGTTGTTATTGCTTGTGTGTCTGTCCATGTGTACATGTTTCTAGCTAGCAGCCCTCATTTATGTAGAGGACCGAGAACCATCCCACAAGGATCAATATTTTAATGTGACTTATCAGAGTGGTTTGTTTATTTAAGAGCCCTGGATCCCATAAAGGCCAGGCAGAGTGAGTTTTTAGAAACAGACGCTCTGAACTCCTGTCCCAATACTGTAAATGCACAGCCATGTAAATGAGAGACAGATGCTCATGTGGCTTTGGAGAGAAAAAGCTTGAAGGCCACAGAACTTTAAAAAACGGATGAGAATCCTACAGGATCGTACAGCATTATGGGGAATGGTGAGTGATTTCTATAGGTGTTTCCTTAAAAAGGACTTGTAGGCTAAACAATTTGCTTTTCAAGAAAACTTCTGTTAGTGAGAAGTGGCAAAATAAGATCGAGATATTTATTGAATTGCCGTATAGGGGTTTATAGAGCTGTTTACTGTCCTGATATCAATTGCTTTAGGGGGTCACAAATAAGCAGTAGAGGAAGGAAGGAAGGAAGGAAGGAAGGAAGGAAGGAAGGAAGGAAGGAAGGAAGGAAGGAAGGAAGGAAGGAAGGAAGGAAGGAAATATTCTCAGCCCAATTTCTCAGTGGACCTTTTGTCAATGAAAGGGTGATTAAAGAGGAAAACAAAATTAATTCCTTAGACTAGATATCAGAGATGCGAATTCTTGCAAGATTGCAGATTTTCCTCTATAGACTGGGAAAATATCAAGTTGGAATTTCCGGTGTATGAAAAAAAGGAGGATTTTGTATGAAGTCCCAACAATTGTTCCCTCTCTTCCTGCTGCTGCCAATGATGTAGAACTAAACCCTGAATGCCTCATTTCTTGCTATAGCAAAAACAGTTGTGTTACTAACAAGGAATTCAACTGATTGGTAATTATCAGGGATGATTATAATATGCACATTTTGATATTTTCATTGCAGTATAAATGACAACAAGAAGCTTTTTCTGTGCAGTCCAAAGATATCAATGTATTTCACTGGTATTTTGTCTCCATTGGACTGAGCAGGAAAAAAATATTCTGCATTCACACCATTCTTTCAACCAGAATTCCACCAGAGGGAAATCAAGAACCCGATGACAGGATTCTTTTGATGTCCAGCAACAACCAGCAATAATTTGCAGATTTCTATTTTATACTTATATATACTGTAAACCTTTCTCCAGCCACACATCTTGCAATCACACAGTTCTGAAATAACCATAAATCGGAACATGTTTTTATCCTTCATTTAGTGCTTGCTTTCCTTTGAATAACCAATGCACAACAGTGGGGTCTTGATTTCCATGCAGTGAGAAAGAATTGAGAAATTCTCAATTTTTAACCTTAGTTTCATTGCTGATTCAGTTTTCTGCCCCCGTTCTCAAACATTTTAGTAATTTCATTGAGATTTTTTTTCTGTGTGATAGCAGCGACAAGGTATAATTAAGCTTAATTCACTTTATCAACTTAATAAAGAAACAAACAATGTATTTTCTCACTGCACTACGGCTGATTAATGCATATTCTTCCTATTTTCCATAATCCAGGATATCTGAGGACAGCAGGCTCTAGCAAATGGATCTAATTCCTGCTGATCCCTGAAGTGGATTCTGTAATTCTTGTTCTTAATTTATACATTTCTTTAGTCCTCTATTTAATATCTGTGCTTATCCACTTTGTTTCTTATTGAAGTAATGTTTTCTGATAGCCATTTAATTGGTTCTTTTTTTCTTTAAGTCTCAAGATATATTTCACTTTAGCTATCCTCTAAAGTTGCTTGTCCATCCCTTTCTATAATTTCACATTTCGCAGGTTCTGTTTATGTATTTTTATAACACCATGGCTTCTGGGGTGGCATCCCACTAATAATAATATCTACCACTCTTGAAGAATCTATGGAATAGATTATTCGCTATTATTCAACTTAACTCCCCCCCCCACATTTTCTAGTGAAATATTTTTGAGGGTCCATCTTTAATCTTCTGCTTTAAGATGTCTGGAAACCTGATTCCCAGATTTCATAGAAAGGTACCCAATTTTGGGAATAGCTCTTTGTGAACATAAAAGGAGAAGTTCTGTTCATCTCTTGTGTTTACCTCATAAGAACATAAAGAGAGTGCTGTGGAATCAGGCAAATAATAATAATAATAATAATAATAATAATAATAATAATAATAATAATAATAATAATAATAATAATAATAATAATAATAATAATAATAAAGTTGGAAGGGACCTTGGAGGTCATCGAGTCCAACCCCCTGCCCAGGCAGGAACCCTACACCATTTCAGACAAACGGCTGTCCAGTCTCTTCTTAAAAACTTCCAGTGTTGGAGCATTCACCACTTCTGGAGGCAGGTTGTTCCATTGGTTAATTGTTCTAACTGTCAGGAAGTTTCTCCTTAGTTCTAAGTTGCTTCTCTCCTTGATCAGTTTCCACCCGTTGCTTCTTGTCCTGCCTTCAGGCACTTTGGAGAATAGCTTGACTCCCTCTTCTTTGTGGCAGCCCCTGAGATATTGGAACACTGCTATCATGTCCCCCCTCGTCCTTCTCTTCATTAAACAGACAGTGGTCAACCAGATGTATCCTGGAAGCTTAGAAACTCAGGGGAAAAAGTGATAGCCATCCTCCAATGAAATGCCTAGCAACTGCTAATGATTAAGGTGGTAGTAAGTATCAATCAAAGCTAGTAGTCATTGGTAGCCAAATTTCCCATTAATTTTTCCAGCCATATTTTGAAAATGGCTAAATAAATAGCATTACCTCCTTGGATGGTAATAAATTCTACAGGTTGTGTTTATGTCATTTCCCCCCATTATTCCCATGCTTCATCTTATTCAGCTTCCAAGCTAGAACCTCTGCATGCACTCACGCACAAGTACACACATACATGATTCCAGTTCATAGGTCTTTGTGTTTGGCTTTTCCTTGATTCCAAAAGGACTACAGATACTGTGCCAGTTCAGAGAGACATGACAAATGACCCAGGTGGAAAAGATTATATAGTGCTGAACCTGGATTTGGTGACTGCCTACATAAAAGTCAACTTTACATCCATGCTTGGCAGAATCAATCCTCTCAAAAGCTATGCTATGCCTGCTATGACCTCCCTCACATACTCCTTTTTATGGTCCAAGATTCAATAGGAGACAAGGATACCTAATGTAGCCTCCTTTTTTAATTTCTTTCTAAACAATTATTGAGTCTCAGGCTATCTGCTGCAATAAGTGTCTAATTCTAGCTTGTCTGTTCCAAAAATAACTTCCTTTCTCAAACTTACTTATCTACCTCTTTTTTATGTGAAGAAACTAGATGTGCGCATTGGGAAATATGTCTAAAAAACAGGCAGACTTTGATCATATGGTTGCAGCTTCCATCTTAGCTTTTTTGACCCTGAGGCTCCATGGACACTTCTGCTTGTGTGCACAGTGTGTCCTACTTTTTCAGAGAGGGGGTATAAAGGTGTGTTGCCTACCTCAGCACTACTCATTACTTACCAGGATAGTGATTTACTGCTTATCCTCCTTGCTGACTAGACTGGCTGGTAAAATAGATTATCTTTTTTTGTACAGGAGATGGGTGAGTGGGTTTAAGGATATTGTGAGAATGCTGATTGGTTGATCTCCTATCCAATGAATAATCAAAACTGGACAGGTCACACGAAACACCATTTCCCCAAAGAGGGGAAAGAGTAATGGAGTTTATATAACACATGGTTTGGTGTTGAATGAAGCATGAAGGCTTGACAATAAGGCTACTTAGAACACAAAATTGGATAAGGCCAGTGTCATGTGATATTGGGGCTCTAGCAATGCTGAAAATTTCAAGTGAGAAAAGAGCCTAATTCCTTACTTGTATAAATACACTTTGGCCATTGAGAATAAGTAAGAGAGAGGTTCCATGCACTATGAGTCCAAAGACATTGTACAGGTTTTCCATCTGATCCTCCTTAAAAGATTCTTACTAGAAAGAAAAATGCTGAGAAAAAATTGGGAGAAAAATTTGAAAGACAACACATGGAGAAGTTCAAAGTTTGATCCTCTGATGAAAAACGAAAACCTTGAATACAACTGGAGGATTGCACTATAACCTTCTCATCTGGAAGCTGTTTCTGACAGAAAACTGATTTCCCCCCCCTGTTATTTAGTTATTTAGTTCAGCCTTCTTGGATGCTGTGTTCTCCAAATACTTTGGGCATAATTTCCAGGTACCAAAGATCTTATTGATTAGGAATTATGGGGATTGACAGAACTCAATTGAAGGTACTAAGTAGGGGGGAGATAGAGAAGGCTGGATTGATACGCTATCTTTGCCATTTTTGACCCCAGGTTTTAAATGCCAACCAGGGGCTCAAAAAAGCCAGGAACATGGGCTAGTTCTTCACCAGAACTTTCAATGTTTGAGGAATCCAGATCACTCAAAAAAAAAATCTGACTAAACATTACATCGGATTTTCTTTACCGAGTCTAATGTTACTTGTTAGTGGTGGCTCTTCAAGTAAGAGAAAGATCTTTCTGTTGTTTGCAACCCAGTTCTTTTTACCTAGATATCCTGGGAATTGAATCTGGTACCTTCGGCATTCAAATAAATGCTCTATTATTGTTTTTTGTAAATAATTTCATTACACTTTATTGCTAAATTTGCAAGCAAAGACTTGTACGCATGGATGCAAACCGGTGATTGTTTCAGATGAAACATTATTAGGGCATTCTCTTCTGGTTCAGTTGAATGTCTTTATTATTTCAGTCTTTGATTCTCAACCAAACTATCTTCAATTATCTTGATTTTTTTCTTTCAGAAGCATTCAATCAAATGGGGCAGGCAGGGAGAAGAAAGGTTTTCCACCTTATTGAAAGCCAAGCTTTCAACAATAGCGAGATAACGTTACCTTTCAGTTCACTGATAAATTCTCTATTTTATTTTCTCAAAAGGTTGACAAAACATCCCCTTTCACTGGGTTTTCTTCAGGAAGAAAAGGATAAAAAGTGGACCTTTACTAAAAGGAAATGCTGATTCCTAGCAAAAACTAATTATTTTAGAAATGGCCTTTCCTCACAATAGCACTTTAATCAGCCTGGTTAAAGACTGTTCTTTATTTTATTTTTTCCAAAGCACTATTGAAATTCGAATGAAAAGAAAAATAAGTGCTGCAGATGGAAAATGCAAAAGAAAACTGCTCAGTCTTCAAGTGGGATATTTTTTTTTAAAGAAACTAAAAGTAAAAAGGATACTAAAGATTTTATCCTCAGTTTTTAAAATCCCGTTTCTTTTTCTATTTGCAGAGTGCGTGGGTCAAGAGAATTGAGAATTACCCATTCAAAGGAAAAGTCCTGGAAGTTTCCTTAAATGCATCTTCGCTTTTATTGATTACATATGCATACTGTATTGATATTAAGGTCAGTGACTTTAAGTGCCAGTCTTGATGCCTAAAACTCCGAAATAATAAAGGAAAAGAGAAAGAAGGTAATGATTATTAATTAGGTTTTGTGTGTGTGTGTGTGTGT
>NW_015386150.1:95837-120564 GCF_001527695.2 Protobothrops mucrosquamatus | reverse complement strand
CTAGGTAGTAAATATATACCTTTAAACGTATACTGTAATTCTGTTTCCGAAAGCTATGCTGCCTGGTATTACACATCTCTTGAAAGCCAGAAATAGTGGCTAGAGTGGACATGATACCCTTGTCTCTCAACCATGACAACACTAAGATGTGTGGACTTCAACCCCCAGAATTCCCCAGTCACGTGTGCACGTTTTAAAGTGCCGAAGATTGAGAAACACTGTTTGAGCACCATCCAATCATCATTAGGTTGATATATAATCACTCAGTGATGGCTAGTGGTTGGGGAAGGAAAAATAACTGCTTTTATAAAAGACTGAAAAGACTTTATGAATTTTTTTTTCTGAAAAGGGACAAAAATGAATTGGTGCTTTCAGAATTTACTGATTAAAAAGAGTTGTTTGTGGCAAGAAGGGAAGAAGATATGTAATTTTGGAGGGTGGAAATGGTAGTAATCATTTTTTTGAAACTGCTGCCAAGATCAGAAGTCACTTCTTTAAGTATATTTCTTTCTCTTTTTCTTTCCCTTTCTTAGCAGAAACACTGCTAAGCCATCTCTATCTCATGAGATGTTCCTTTTGTTCTGCAGTAGAGTTGTTTCTGCAACAGCAATTTACAGAGATTTTGTTTAGTGCTATTGTTATGCCAAAATAATACTTGGATGCTAGAAATATATTACAGGTAGTCCTCAACTTACCACCACAGTTGAACCCAAAATTTCCATTGCTAAGCAAGAAAGTTGTTAAGTGAATTGCACCCTATTTGATGAGCCTGCAATATAATCCATGTGACTCTGGAGGATTGAATTAATTTAAATTAGCTCAGTTCACTCTTAGCCTCACCTTGTCTATCCTAAATTGTAGTTCAATGGAATAACCATGGCCAACTCCATTATTATTATTATTATTATTATTATTATTATTATTATTATTATTATTATTATTATTATTATTATTATTATTATTATTATTATTATTATTATTATTATTATTCGACATGAAAGTCTCAAAACAGGACTTGAGAAATTCTGCCTTCTTACCATTGCCAGTTTCTCCTCTCAGGGCATCTGCAATCACTTTGATTCGCCCCCCCCCCTTTATTTCTAACATAGCCAAAATACTTATTTGTAGTTTTTCTAGGTACCTCTTGCAAGCTTCAATTCATTCTGAATCTTAGCCTTCTGACATTGTCCTTACTGTTTCTGGAATCTCCCTTGTATTCTTCTTCGGTTATGTTTTTTTCCTTCAATTTCTTATGTGTTTCTTTTCCATAACAGCATTTCAGAGAATTCTTCATGTATCAACATTTTAAATTTCTTCCATTTTTTCCTTCTTGTTGGAATTATTTGTAATAGCCTCCTCAGTATCGTATTTTATGAGACCTCCCATTCAACTTGGATAGATTTCTCCTTCAAGATTTAAAGACCTTGTATAGCCTTCCTTTCATCGGGGTTCTTCAGAATCTCCTTTTCTGAGGTCTACCATGTAGCTCCAAATCTTCTTAGAATATAGTGAGTGGCCTCAATGACTCTCTAAGAGAATGCAAATGACCAGCTGTCTGCAAGGAGTATAAATCCTTCCATTCCCCACCATCCAGTCAGATCTGAAGAAGCTTCTTGGTTGAAAAGCAATATGTCTTCAAAGAAAAACAAGTTGCCTTGTGAAAAAGCACCTTTGGGATTGCTATATTCTAGTAATTTAATGACTAGGTTGAAAAGTGCAATAGAAAAGTTGAAAAAGAAAGTTGACTAAGCAAAAATGTTGATACGCATACCATAACTTTCTTCTTCAACAGCTATAAAGTGACTTTGATCAGCACAGAACAGCAGTCACAGAAACCCATTCAGTCCCAGGCAAATCTTATGTCACTGAAGAGTTTGTTTATTTATTTATTTGTTAAATTTATTTGCTGCCTATCTTGCTGTGAGTCTATTCTACTTACAACAATAAAAAGGAAGAAATAAAAAGAGTGTAAACAAAAAAAGAAGTAAAATAATTTATCTATGTTGCCACTAATGTTAAGTTTATAATTTATTCTAAACTGGTCCACAGCTATTTCTCTTTTAAAAATTGGTGTCATTTCTGTTGATAATATTTTTTTCCATTTGTCTTCATTTCATTTCTGATCATCGACCCTTTTTCTCTTCATTGCAGGTCCTTTTGGCTGTTTTCCATAAATCTAGCATTATGAATATTTCATTCCTACGAGACTTCTCTCCTCCTGGAGCTTTGGAGTGTGACAATGGTGTTTGTATCCAATCTGTCAAACGCCATTATCACACTAAATAGCTACTGTTAGATAAACCATCAGATGCAGAAAAAAAAGGAGGCGGAGGAGGTGTTGATGGTAACAGAGGAAGATAACAATATTTGAGAAATGCATTATCTGGCAGCTATGAGAGAATACCACAATAACATGTTATGACAACTCTGCTTTTCATTGCCAAAATGTCATGCAATAAATCATATGTTCTGTTTCTTAAGAATGCACATGGTGATCCAGCTAATTTTGCTGAGATGGCATGACTCAAATGTACGTTCATCAATGACAGGACTGCTCAAGAGCAAATTAGTATGTAAATTAATTAGAAAAAACAGCCTACGTACCACTGTCTCTCTTTTTCTTCCCTCCCTCTCCAATCCAAACGACACTATTAAGTATTCATTCCATTTATTAATAAGTTAATAGTTATGGCTATTTTAGCCTGAAGCAGTATTTGATTTTGATTTTGATTTTATTAGATTTCTACCCCGCCCTTCTCCTTGCGGACTCAGGGCGGCTTACAGCCCGTTAAAAACAAGTAAACAAATACAAAAAACAAGTAGCTCTCTTGTTGCATTGATCTTAGATAAATAAGTTGGATCATGAAAGCATAATTCTTTCTGGGACTCAGCTGTGAATACATTCATCATTGAGCCAAATGGTAAAGAAAATAGCAGCCAACTTCTCACATTGTCTGAAATTTGGCAGAAAAGTAGCCAAGATCCATTCCCATAACTGCAAAATAAATATTCCATTGTTGGGTGGCCCTATTTCTTTGAAATAAAAGGAAGATGGGAATTGTGCTGCAAATACAATTAACGTTCATATTCAATCTCTAATTTCCACTGTTGACAGTACTATTCCAATCTGATTTGGCAACTTCATCAAAATCATCAACTTCTTCTTTATCATCATCATCATCATCATCATTATCATCATCATATATCATCATCTCATACATAGGCAAAATATCTATTAAATATCCGTAACAAGAAGCTGGTTGGGTTGTAATTATAAGTTTGGTCTATGTAATGTATTTAATTTATCAGCTGGTTGGGTTGTAATTATAAGTTTGGTCTATGTAATGTATTTAATTTATGTATGTACTTACTAGGTTTTTAGGCTGCTGTAATCATAGCTGTCTCTGAGAATGATATCAAAATCAGTTTTCCTATTAATCTATTGTTCTATTCAAGAGAGAGCCCAATTCTGGCTTACCAATTCATTTGGTATAATAAAATGTTTATAAATATATGTGTACCATATTTACAGGTTCTACTTTTAAAGAAATTCTTCAAATATCTTAGGCATGCATCTAAAAATCTGTTGTGTAACCTGGACTTCAGATATATATCCATTCATTCATTCCAAAATGCCTCTCAAGTCTTTGCATTACCCTGCTTAAATATATCACCCTGTACTTTATAGCAAGAACCATTTGGTATCCACAGGGTACATGAGAGAAATCATTTTAATGCAAAGGATCATGATATAGCCAACTAACAAGCATCTCTAGACAATGATATGCAAGTTCTCCATTGGAAGAAGAATTCTTTCTTTTCCAACTAAGCAAATAGTTAAAACCATCCCTGTGAAGCAGCAGGGGTTTTTTTTTTGTCTCTTCCTGCCTCTCTGATCTATGTTAAACTTCTGGATTTCTAAAAAGAATCATATTAGGAGATTTCTTATTTCCTAGTTCTGTTCCATAGCACCAGAAAATATCTTTCCAAACTTCTTAATGAGCTAGTTATCGATGGGTCAATTGATTTCTGTTTGCTCACAAACAATGAAATCAGTAAAAAAAAATGCAGAAATTCTGGGTGCTCCTCAACACAACACATTACTGCATATCCACCAACTATGTTACCACATGTTACCCCAACTCTTGGAGGAAAAGGTAAGTCTTCAAGACTTTTTGGAAGGCTAGGAGGGTAGGGGCTGGCTGAATCACAGGGAAAGTTACTGAGAAAGTTTCAATCAACCATTCTGAGATTATTGCATCATTGGGCTTTTCCACAAAATGGCTGCTTTGAGAGTTCATCCATCCATTCATAAAATGGCTACCATGGAATCAAGATGCTTATCTGCCTTCTGTCTCTAGTCCCTTTTCTATCCTATAGGATGCTTCCTATCTAAGGATCTAGCTAGATATCCTTCAGGGGTGTCAAACTGCCAGCCCGCGGGCCGGACGCATCATCGGGAAACCACGCCCACCCCATTGCCGGCAATGGCAAAAAAGCTCTGATATACATGACGTCGCGAGTTTGACATGTGTGCAAGGATTGATAGAAGGATAAAGAATATTTAGCCAGATTTTTCTGAAGTAGGTAGATCTCCTTCTATAGAATACATTGGGTTGGAGCTGCCAATCCTTTATTTCAGGGGTGTCAAACTCAATTTCACTGAGGGCCGCATCAGCATTGCGGTTGTCCTCGGGGGGCCGGGTGGGTGTGGCCAGGGTGGGCGCAGCCTACTGGGTGGGTGTGGCCTACTGGGTGGGCGTGGCCAGCTCTACATTCGCGTCAAGGGTGCCTGTGGGGACCTGGGCAGGAGTGGGACAGATCTCAGGGTCTCTGGCAGAATGGGATGGGACCGAGGCAAGCGCCAAGGCATAGTCCACTGGAAGAGCTTGCTGAAACCCCTCCCCCAGAGCCCATCAAGCCAGACAGATGAAGTAGGTGAGGGCCATTTGCTGGCCACTTCCAGGCGATGGTGCATTTCTTCATTCCTCACAAAGGGTGACACCTCCCCAGTATGTACCCAGGGGGCGGGGCCGACGCAGCAGGGGCTGGTCCCTTGTTTTTTCTAGAGGGCCTTGTGGAGCTAAGACTGAATGGTTTCAGCATAGATGGCCACCACAAAATTGTACATTGGTTCCTGGCTGGCCTGGGCCAGGGCCAAGGCAGCGGGGGCCGTTCCCTCACTGTTTCCAGGATGGCTTCATGGGCCACATGAAACCACGTCAGGGGTTGCATCCGGCCCCCCGGGCCTTGTGTTTGACATGTCTGCTTTATTTTTTAAAGGAAGCCCAGGGGGCTTATGTGGGAGTAGAGATTGGAGATTTGAATTCAAGATAAGCCCTTGTTAGAGGATAAATATAAGCAGACTGCCCAAAGGACTTTCAGCAATTAAATAGCAGAACATCCCATTAAAAGCAGCTTATATTTGAGGTTTTAGGACGTAGCTAGCTATAAATGAATGAACGAATGCTAATTTTATAATGCTATTAGAATAAAAGCTTTTGATATAAAAGCTGATGAAGACAAAAGAATCTTACTTATAACTAAACCATATGGTATCTTGGAAAGAGGTAAGCAACAGGGAGGCAGGGAAAGAAGAAAGGAAGGAAGATTCCTTTGTCTCTTACACACAGTGAGTTGTTTTGTCAATAAAAAGGCAGGAGAGGCAGACATCGGAACAGCACTGAAGACCCTTCCCCTCATGTATTTTTAGCAGTTTGTTTCAGTGGTTCTAGCAGCCCAGAGGTGCATCAGGAAGATGCCATCGCCAACAGGGACAGAGTAATTCTTGATAAGGCTGGTGGATGGTGCTTCACTTTAGATCAGTGGTTCTCAACCTGTGGGTCAGGACCCCATTTGGGGTCGATCGACCATTTCACGGGGGTCGCCAAGCAAGGCTGTCCGCCATTTTTTTTGTCCGCCATTTTTTTTGTCCGCCATTTTTTCCCCTTTTCCGGCGGGTGCCTTACCTCCCTTGGGCTGGGCCAGCTGGTGGTCGGCCTGCTCCGTCGCTGCCGCCTGCCAGCTACGCCTTGGCCGGCGCAGGGGGCGGAACCACGCATGCGCGGCGCTCCCGGGCAGGGAAAGTCCTCGACTTACGACCGGTTGGGTAGTCCTCGACTTATGACTGGTTTAGTCCTCGACTTACGACCGGTTTAGTCCTCGACTTACGACCAGTTGGGGTCGCGGCATTAAAAAGGTTGAGAACCACTGCTTTAGATTATGCTAGATTCCCCTTTTTATTTTTTATTTTTATTTAAAGGAAAGAGAACCTGGTGGGTTCTAAGATGGGAGATTTGCCTTTGTGACAAATCAGCCACCAACAGACACATCGAGATGAACCCCATCTGCAGGTAGTCCTCCATCTACAACCATTCATTTAGTGACAACCCAAAGTCACAATGGCCCTGAAAAAAGTGACTTATGACCATTTTTCATACTTATGACCACTATGGCATTCCCCATGGTCACGTGATCAAAATTCTGACGCTTGGCAACTGACTCATATTAATGATGGCTGCAGAGTCCTGGGGTCATGTGATCACCTTTTGCGGCCTTCTGACAAGCAAAGTCAATGAGGAAGCCAGATTCACTTAATAACCATGGCAAGAGAGATCGTAAAATGGGGTAAAACTCAACAACTGTCTTGCTTAGCAATGGAAATTTTGGGCTCAATTGTTGTAAGTGAAGGAGTACCTGTATAACTATTTAGACCAGGGGTAGGCAACCTTGGCTCTTTTATGACTCATGGACTTCAACTTCAACTTCCTGCTGGCTCAGGAATTCTGGGAGTTGAAGTCCACGAGTCATAAAAGAGCCAAGGTTGCCTACCCCTGATTTAGACAATACAAGCAAAAGCCTAAGAAGGAAACAGACCAAAACAATCACCTCCAGCAGACTTTAACTACGGATCCCAATTATAAGGCAATGACAGCTTTATGAGCTGTCTTAGGGACTTCACAAATGATGCCCTATTACAGTGATGGCGAACCTTTTAGAGACCGAGTGCCCAAACTGCAACCCAAAACCCACTTATGCATCGTCAGGTGCCGGGTGGGTGTGGCCCACATGGTGGGCATGGCTGCGGTGGTAACGGTAGACTGGGTGGGACTAAAAAGTTCAATCAATCAATTCCAACTTTGCAAGATCTTTTTTTTTCCCGCAAGAAGTTGAAATTGACTGATTGATTGAACCTTTTTTTTTTTGTACACGGCGGCGGAGGCCTAAAGCGAAAAGGTTTTATAAAACCCAGCTGAAGGCCTAGGACTGGGGTGACGGCGCGCATGCCCACAGAGAGGGCTCTGAGTGCCGCCTCTGGCACCCGTGCTATAGGTTCGCCACCACTGCCCTATTAGATATTTGGAGGTCTCCACTCTATGATATAATGGAATGTGTGGATTACTTTGGGAAATGAGGGGAAGCAATGCTGCCCAGGAAACAGATAACAGGCAGATTCAGTTAGGTAAAGATTTCCCCTGTGCAGTCAGGTCTGACTCTAAAGAGTGGTATTCATCTCCGTTTCCTGGCTAAGTGAGCCAGTGTTATCCAAAGACATTTCCGTGGTTATGTGACCAACATGACTATATGCTGAGGCATGTGGAACGGTGTTACAGTCACAACAAAGTGGCACTTATTTACCTACTTGCATTTGCATGCTTTTGAACTACTAGGTGGGCAGGAGCTGGGGCAAGGAATAGGAGCTCACCCCATTGCTTGGCACTTGAGTTTTGAACCCGGGCTATCAACGTTCCAGCTGACAAGCTCAGTGTCTTTAACCACTGAACCATTGTGCCCAGGGTTTGTCTTATCAATGCCTAATTATGGTGTTTTTTTTTGTTTTATCAAGAGCTGTAAGTCTCTCTAATTGCAATAGGTTACATAATCCTGATAGGGTATGGAGAAACTCTCTAAAAGCATAAACCACTCTAGCTTAAGAAAATTTAGAGTGTTCTTTTTTCCCTTCAATGGGCTTTTTTAGGAAAGCTAGTAAGATATTTCAAGAATATACTGTCCTAGCAAGGAAATAAAGCACAGTAAATCTGTTGAAAAGCTGAACAGGAAAGCTGGTTTTGCTGATATATGCTCTGTTTATCTGTACTCAGATATCACTATCCAAGAATTCGCCTCCTGTTCTAAATCTTTGTTTTTGAATAAAAACTCAGCATTAATTTTTATGTTCGGAAAAATCAATCTCAGACAACCTTTGCAATGCAAGCTTCAAACTTGAAGCTTGAAATTCAGTGGTGAAAAAAGTAAGGTTTTACATTTAGGCAAGAAAAACCAAATGCATAGGTATAGTATAGGTCAGGGGTGTCAAACTCAATTTCACTGAGGGCCGCATCAACATTGCGGTTGCCCTGGGGGTGTGTGGCCAGAGTGAGTGCAGCCTACTGGGTGAGCGTGGATGGAGTGGGTGTGACCTACTGTGTGGGCATGCCCAGTTTTACATCATTTGTGTCAAGGGTGCCTATGGGGGCCTGGGCAGGAGTGGGACAGATCTGAGGGTCTCTGGCAGAAGGGGGTGGGACCCGGGCAAGTGCCAAGGCTTAGTCCACCGGGGCAAGTGCCAAGATGGCCACCACAAAATTGTACATTGGCTCCCGGCTGGCCTGGGCCAGGGCCAAGGCAGTGGGGGCCGTTCCCTCACTGTTTCCAGGATGGCTTCGCGGGCCACATGAAACCACTTTGCGGGCCGCATCCGGCCCCCGGGTCTTGTGTTTGATATGTCTGGTATAGGTGGTATCTTGCTCAATAGTACCATGTTTCCCCGAAAGTAAGACACACAACATAGGGTGAATTAGTGACTTACACAATAACTAGGCTTTTTTTTTACTTTGCAATTATACAAATCCAACCATCAGTTTCACACAAAACAGATGAGGCTAGGTCTTAGTTACAAAAGGGTAATCTGAAACAAACTGAGCTTGCTTGAAATCTGATCACATTGTGGTTTCACTGGGATTATTCTGCTGGTGGCATGACTTTGCAGCACCAAAAACTGAACCGACAAATTTTAACCAGCTAAATATGTAAAAGTGAGGAAGATCCAGGGACACTGCTACTCCTACTTCAAAAGTCAAATGAAGCTCTTTTGAGAAATTCTCCAGTCAGGTGAAAAGAATAGTGAGCAGAACTGGTTTGCTTTCTTTTGCTAATTGTCCCCCAAGAGAGTCCTTTGCTCTGACAGTATTGCTCTTAAGACATTTCCATGGGGGAATCAAAAGCAAAAACAATGAAAAGAACATTTGTCGAGGCATTCTAAATGGGATAATTGGTCTTTGTGAACTTCCCGCAGAGAATATAATAAGAAAGGTGCACAGAAGCAAATACTATATTTAAGCATTTAAATAGGCTTAAATAACCTTGTGGGAACATTTTGCTTTTGTTGATTGGGTTTTTTTTTTTAGTTAATTTAGATTTTTTTTTAGAATTTAGAATTTGAGCTTCAGATTGCCTGAAATATGCAGGTGAACCAATTTATGGGGATTGCAACCCATCTCTGTAGATAAAAACAACTAGTAAAGATAGTCCTGGACTTACAACTCGTTGTGCAGTGACCATTTAAAGTGACAACAGCACTGGAAGGAGTGACTTATGAGCAGTCCTCAGATTTATGATCATCTCAGCCTCCTCATGGCCATGTGATCAAAATGTGGATGCTTGGCAACTGGCATGTATTTACATTGATTGCAGCATCCCGGGGTCATGTGATCACCATTTGCAACTTTCCTAACTACCTTCCAACTAGCAAAGTCAATGGGGGAAGCTGGATTCGCTTAACAACGATTTACTCACAACTACAGTGATTTGCTTAGCAACCGTGTTGGAAAATGTCATGGATCAGGCATGACTGACTCAACCACCACCTTGTTTAGCAACCTGGCCACCTTAGCAACTGAAATTCTGGTCCCAATTGAGATCATAAGTCTAGACCAGGGGTAGGCAACCTTGGCTCTTTTATGACTCGTGGACTTCAACTCCCAGAATTCCTGAGCCAGCTATGGTATGCTGGCTCAGGAATTCTGGGAGTTGAAGTCCACAAGTCATACAAGAGCCAAGGTTGCCTACCCCTGGTCTAGGAATACATATTACTTATCCCCCAGGTAATTTCCTGTGCTTGGCTGGCATCTTTTTAATTCTTTATCTGATTTTCCACTGCCAAGGCTCATGGAGTTATATGATCCTATCACTAAATACCTCAAAAAATTCCATATTAATTAATTGCCACGTGAAAAAAACCAGCTGAAAATATTTAGCATTTTATATGTTGTAAGGAAAGCGGTAGGATATAAATGCATTCGGGATCAGGGGTCCTGCTGGAGGGGAGGGGTTGTCCTAAATATTAGTACCTTCAGTTCCATAGACTGGTAGCCAATGCAGTTTCTGCAGCAATGAAGTGACAAAGCAGTAACAAGACTATCTTATAAACATGCAGGCCTCTGAGCTTTGCATAAATTGACATTTCTAGTAGTTATCAAGGGCAGCCTCAGGAAGATGAAATTCATGTAGGACGGGGTTTCTCAACCTTAGCAACTTTAAGATGTGTAGGCTTCAACTCCCAGAATCCCCCAGCTAGCCATAGGGGATTCTGGGAGTTGAAGTCCATACATCTTAAAGTTGCCAAGGTTGATAAACACTGATATAGGAGATGACCAGAATCTGAGGGAATGAACTGAAAAAGGGATGCAATGCTTTCTAGACTATTAATGAGTTAATACATCCAAGCTCTTTGCTCAAAGCATTAAACATGTGTTAGTGCCGTGGTGGAAAACCATCTTAATGTTTAACCATCATTTAAAAGCAAGTGCTTTGTTTTTTTCTCAAAGCAAAATGCTGTCTGCCCCAGAATGTCACAGCACTCCTTCAAACTGTCATCTCAAATGTGTGTTTTTGAACACAAATAACACCCAAAGTTGACATTTATTAAAAGTTCCTGATAGCTGCAAGGGTTTTTGGATTAAATCTGCAATTTAGACTTCTTTGTTCTTTTTAGTCGCATTTCCAATCAGCCAAGTACATTTTTCAAAGGCTAAATGCATTCCTCTTATTACTATTCTTGCACTATCGAAAACCATGCTGTAATTTGCATTTCATGTTTATTTATGCAATATGCATTCATAGTTTTCTGTTATGAATGTGGAGCATGCCAAACTATTAAAATGCTAAAATAGACAATAATACAGAGCAATTATTGCATGACATATATTGAAACTAAATTAAAAATACACCTCAACCAAAATTAAAGCAGCTTGAAAATGGTTACACAAGATACCTCCAGAAAAGGAAGGAAGGAAGGAAGGAAGGAAGGAAGGAAGGAAGGAAGGAAGGAAGGAAGGAAGGAAGGAAGGAAGGAAGGAATCTTTGTACGTCTGTTTGGTGCCAAAGCTACAGAAAGTTGCCTTAAATTTAACTCTCCAGATTAAGGATCGGGAAGTTACTAATTCTACCATTTTTCTTTGTTATTATTTTATAGATTATTCTGCACACATACACACATACATTAGACAGTGTTTGTCAAACTTGGCAGTGTTAAGATCTGTGGACTTCAACTCGCAGAGTTCCCAGCCAACATGCTGAAAAACACTGCATTAGGAACACTCAGAGTTAGCCAACTCTGGTGAAGCATAATAATGGCCCATATAGAAAAATGTCTCACTAAATGCTCCTAAGGAAATCTCACATCTGCAGTCTGGAGCCAAGGCTGTCTAACTGAATTTAGCTGATCTTTTTTAAAGTAGATCTGATTTTAGACAATGTTTATTTATGAATGTAAATGTAGTCTTTGAGTTACAACCGTAATGGAGTCTGTTGTAGCGGTCAAAAAACAGCTCAGTCATGTGACTGACCCAATTTTACAACCTTTTTTCACTGGTTATTAAGTGAACCCATGATTTGCTATGGATATAATTTTGCCGAAAACCAGAAGTTACCACCAGTTTTCTGCAATACTTTCATGAAATGTGGTCATGTGACCATGGGATGCCTCAAATGGTCGTAAATGTGGGCCAGTTGCTAAGGCGCAGTCACATGATTGAAAGGGGGCCCCAACCATCAGCAGTTCAGGTCTACTATAGGTCATATTCCCCTCTTTCGGATTGGTAATAAATTCAAATAAGCAACTGATCGTAAGTCAAAATCTACCTTTCTGTATCAGCCACTCCATCAGTGTTTTCATAACTCAAGTATCAAAAATCTGAGCCATGTACTAAAACTCAAATCTCAAACTTACAGTATGAACAAGGATTTCTATAAAAACAAGCAGAAGTCATAATAAAGCATAGTTCTCCTAAAGCAGTGGTTCTCAACCTTTTTAATGCCGCGACCCCAACCGATCGTAAGTCGAGGACTAAACCGGTCGTAAATTGAGGACTAAACCAGTCATAAGTCGAGGACTAAACCGGTTGTAAGTCGAGGACTACCCAACCGGTCGTAAGTCGAGGACTTTCCCTGCCCGGGAGCGCCGCACATGCGTGGTTCCGCCCCCTGCGCTGGCCGAGACGTAGCTGGCAAGCGGCAGAGACGGAGCAGGCCAACCACCAGCTGGCCCAGCCCAAGGGAGGTAAGGCACCTGCCGGAAAAGGGAAAAAAATGGCGGACAAAAAAATGGCGGACAGCCTTGCTTGGCGACCCTCGTGAAATGGTCGATCAACCCCAAATGGGGTCCCGACCCACAGGTTGAGAACCACTGTCCTAAAGCATAGTTTTCCTTTCTAAAAATTATTAATGGCTGGGAGCGTGAGTGATCAAACATATCTTCATGGACACCATCTTCCATTGAGTTTTGGCCACAAATGAGGTGATTTGTATTTGGTCCCATGTCCCTCCTATGTTCACACAGGGATGATGACCTCTCTTGATGACCTTGTAAGATCAGCTCTCTCATTTTGGAAAAGGCCGTCTCTAAGGTAACCTGGCACTCTACCATGTAAAGCTTTAGAGGTAATAAACAGCACTCTGAATAGAGTCTAGAAGTCCAATGTGATGATCAAGAACAGGTGTTTTTCTGCAACGATGGGATCTACCTACCAGCCATCCTACTGTTGCATTCTGAACCAGTGAGTACCTTCTGAGTTACTTTACATAGTTCAGTACAGGTAGACCTCAAATTATGACCAAAGTTGAGCCCCACATTTCTGTTGCTAAGTGAGACAGTTGTTAAGTGACTTTTGGTTTCTCCATTGACTTTGTTTTATCAGAAGGTCACAAAAGGGGATCACATAACCCCGGGACACTGCAACTGTCGTATATATGAGTCAGTTGCCAAGCGTCTGAATTTTGATCATGTGATATGGGGATGCTGCAGTGGTCATCAGTATGAAAAATGATCATAAGTCACTTTTGTCATTGCCATTGAAATTTCAGTCACTAAATGAACTATTCTATGTTGAGGACAACCTGTAGTCCAACAGAGTAGTGATAAGGATGTGATTCTCTGTGGTCATCCCTTTCTGCTCCTAGTAGAGCCATGTTGTCCTTCACTTGCTGGAGGTCAATTGCTTACAAATAGATGTGTTGATCCATGCATAGCACCAATTTGTGTGAAGTGTTATATTTGCTTTAAATGTTACATACATACAATATAAACATTGTCATATTATTTTGTTTAAATTTTCCTATAACAGTAAGATTGCAGTTTTAAATAATTGTCCTTAATTCTCAGTAAATATCCAAAGGATTGACCTACAAGAAACTTTCTGGTATGATATATATAAAGGACAAATCTTCCCAGATACTTTTCAAAGGAGGAAGCAGACCGCAAAAGAATCTGAAACCTGAGTCTTTTTTTTAAAAAAATTAATCTCTTTCTGATATGTCATGGTGTTCTTATAAGACTGATGAGCTCCTGCAGGTTTTTTTTTTCATTATTATTCCATTTAAATAATGGATGCAACACTGCCAATTGTCATGGCAACTGATTGCAGCACTTGTTAAATGTTTGATTAATGAATCAAAGGTAGTAACATCCCATGTTCTGCAAATGATCTTTTTCCAAAGGAAACTTTGATTTTGGTATCAACAAAGGATCCCAATAAATGCAGGTAGTTACACTCTGAGGGCTGGATCCGCAACATGGTGTTTACAGGTGCTACCATGCCCAATATTATTTTCCATGCTCTAGGAGATTTTATTTCAGTTAGGTTGGTTCCTTTGAGTCATGCTCAATTCTTGGCAGCTTACTGGACATATCTGTTGCTTTTTTTTTGGCAACAACTCAGAAGTAATAATAACAAAGTAGTTTGTCACTGTCTTCTTCCAGGATGTTCCTGATCTAGTCAACAGCCCAATTATCATCCAGGCTGACCTGTTTAGCTTCCAGTTCAAACAAGATCAACCAGATATTGCTATTTGCTGTGGATTCTTTTAATTAAAAAAAACATTTTTAATGAAGAAGCCATAAACAGAAAGTTACTGTCCTTCAAAGCAAAGTGTTATTGTAATAGTATGCAGGAAAGAGCTTGGGAGACAGAATGAAGAGATGCTGTCTAGAGAACAATCAGATAAGAGTCAATATAGCCCACAGCTGGATAATGTATAGGGCAAAAGAGGTCTTCCCTAGTTTCTTGAGATGCAAAGGAGATGGTAGGAGAATTATATTTTCAGACTTGCAAGATTCTGTTAATGTAGCTTTACATTAAAATAGACTTAGCTCATCTGATCATGTTTCCTGCTTGGTCTACCTCGTAAGGCTGACAGTTATCCTCCAAGATCATATTTAGCTTCAAAAAAAAGTGCCTATGGGATTATTTTTCATGGAAAGTAAACTGAAATGGCTAAGTATCAATTGTAGATGTCGTCTAAGGAAAAGACATATATGTCAGCCTAGTGCTTTACTTGAAATTGTGCACATCTTTCCAAGAAAAAAAGACAAAACTAAGATAGTAAAGAACACCCTGGGATTATGGATAGAAGTGGTAACTTCATGTTTTGTGAATAGACACAATCATAAACATGGCAACTGCTTCGTAAGAAGACCATGCTCACATTCTCCAGCTTCGTGTGCCCTCTCACAAAAGTTGGGAACTCCTGTTATAAGCGGTGCATAGAAGATTGAATGCATTTTTGTGCAAATAACAGTGAATGTAATGAATGTCATTTAGTTAATTGATAGGAAGGAGATAGAAACACTGAGAGGAACAACGAATATTTTTGAAACACAGCAACACAGAGTTGGACCAATGAGACGCAATCAGGAAATCTCAGGATGGTAGTGTAGATTGCAAAACCAAAATAAAAATACAAGAAGGGAATATTTAATAATTTTTATATGTTAACAAGAACACTACACAGAAACGGACATGTAGGTATCAGGAATCAATCTTGCCTTGAGAAGAATCACTATAATTTAAGGGATATTCTGGATACTATGGAGAAGAATTCTTTCTTAGTGTGGATAGCAATTATGGAGGATGTGTCTGGCTCATATACTTCAATCAGTCATCAAATGGAGCAACATTTTAAATACCTGATGCAAGATTAATAATTACTGGAAATTATATAGTGAACAATATGCAAAGTATCACCATTTGAATTTTTGAAAAAGGTTTGAATTGCTTAGAGTGACTTGGATCAGAAATCAGTCAGTTTAGGCACTCTCCAAAACTGGCTGGATAATCCTGTGTGGAAATGTCTGATCACTAAATGTATTTGCATTTTAATTGCATCAGGATACAGTCAGGAATTATTGTAAATCCAGAGACAATTTTCCCCCAGTCTTGTGAATGTCTCCATAAAATACAATTGACATTCCTATTTTAATTGAATTTTGTTACTCCAAGTACATTTTCACTCAATCATTACCAGGATTTGTGCTTCAGTTGCTTTGATGCATGGTTTCTTCTTATATTCACATTTTTGTATGAATATAAGAATAAATCATACATCATGTCTCTTAATATAAGATTCTGCAACTGAAGTACCCTCATAAGATGCATTTTGTGCATCTTATTTTTTAATATATATGCAAGTTGTACATTTTTAAAACTGCCCATTGCATCACATCATTCAAAAAAATATAGATTACTACATATAAATATGGCCCAACTAGCTGATTATTTTCTTGCATCTTTTAAATTTCTCATCATTACTGTACTCAGACTCATTATTAATTGTGACTTACTTAGATATGCAAAAGGAAAGGAGGAAAAAACCCACAAAAATAAACATCTATTTTATATTAATGCAGACTAATCTTACATATATTTTTATAGTTGTAAAATGACATTCTCAGCATTTAAATATTTTTTCTTAACAATAGAAAAATAAATAGTTAATTAAACATATAATTTAGTAAATGCAGTCCATATTT
Source organism: Protobothrops mucrosquamatus (assembly GCF_001527695.2). Classification (NCBI taxonomy): domain Eukaryota; kingdom Metazoa; phylum Chordata; class Lepidosauria; order Squamata; family Viperidae; genus Protobothrops; species Protobothrops mucrosquamatus. The sequence continues at coordinate 104,258 of NW_015386150.1, read as the reverse complement.
CTAAAATTCTTCCAGTCAGATTGCTGGTCAAAAAGTATTTGTTCAGGTTTAGAAACAGAAGGGAATTTGCTAGGCCACTGCCGGGAAGGGAACCAAAAGAGTCAAAATGGCAGCTAAATCTCTCCACTTGAAGCCCTGCCCTTTTTTTTTTTATCTATGATGCATATAACAAGGGGAGGGCTTTAATTACCCAGTCATGGATGCCATTTTAACTTTTTTGATTTCCATCGACAGATGCTCTGAGCCATTGCAGTGTCTGTCAATCTCAGCAATGTTAAGATACGGGGACTTCAACTCCCAGAATTCCTCAGGTCATATGAAATCACACATTTTAAAGTTGTTGAGACTGAGAAACAAGGAGCCATTGTATAATTACGGAGAAGGGGTATTTTTCTATCCCTCTTGTATCAATTATTTTGTATTCATCAAAGCATTGTTGTTCACCTTCTGTTAATTGAAAAGAACATGAGCATCTACAAAAACCAATCAGCCATCCAATAGCAAATTAAAAGGTGCTTCAGATTCCTCTTAGTGTATGCTTTATAGTAGCACAAGGACACATCAAATAAATCAATGTTGCTTTTGGAACAATTAGTTGAACTCATCTATTTTGTCCTGCACACATACTTCTTTAATGCCGAAATAATTATCATTTTAAACCTGCAAAATACTGACATACAGATGTTAAAATAGCTTTCGATGGACATCTGTTTTTCTGCACATCTTTATACTTCTGAATAGTGATTTAGTACATTGTAATGTACTAAATTTAGTACATTCTAATAACAATTGTTACAGCAGTTGATAATCAGTTGAGATAGGTTTATTATCCTACATTCAAAAATGAAATATTTACTATGTCTTACTTAACACTTTTCTGAAACTAATCAATATGATGACTGAATCAAGATTAATATTTCTTTTACCAGAAGCAACTGCTTTAAATATCAAAATGACTGACTGAATTTAATAATGACTTCATTATCAAAGGCCATTACTGTATGCAGAGGAAAGAGAAAAGACAGTCTTGCATCATATAAAGTGAAATCATAATTAATCGGAGAGAAGAATTTAATTGGAAACATAAGCATAATAGTAAGAACTATTACTGTATAAGCCACTAAGAAAGAACAAAAACAAATGGTTAAGATCTAAAATCTATTTAATAGTTGTAGTAAAATGATTTAGTCTCTTCTGAAATCAATTTAGTCTCTTTTGAAACCTGCAGAGTCAAAATGATGCTAGATTTCTACACTGACATATGTTGGCATGATACATAATTTGCTTTGAACTGTGAATCTCTTTCTTTCCTGAAATATATTGATGGAAACTCCATGTTTTACAGTATGTCTAGCAAGGCAGGGAGGATGCTGGTTTCAAATGTTCATTGTCAGCATCTTAGATGTTTCTGGTTTATGGCACAAAACAGAATATCAGATTGAACAGAACTTCTGTTGGATCTAATGAGATCCCAAGGGTCTTTTTTTCCAAAAGGCAATTGAACTTACTTGGTGTTTTCTTTGAAAACATTTCACTTCTTATCCAAGAAGCATCTTCCATTCAGGGAACTGAAGTTCCAAGACTTCCAAAAAAACCACCAAGAAAGTCCAGTTGCCTTTTGGAAAAAAACACCCTTGAGAGAACCATGACTTGGATGATTGAGAATCTCCATAGACAGATCTAATGGGATCTACAATATAGTTATTGCAGACATGCTTTCTTCTGTGCAGCTGTTCCTACAGCTGTTGTTCTTTTTCTCTTTTCTTCATTTACATACTTGCCAGCAATGAGACAGGACGTGTCTGGAACTACTAAGTCTTACTATGCTACATTAAAGTAGTGGCAGTATCTGCAGGTGCCAGGACTTGTATCAGAGAAAGTTAGGGATATGAGATTACAAACGACAGATCCTGAACTGAGCAGAAGATTATACTAGCTGCCATCTGAGATCACTGCCAATTCTAGGATTCTACAAAATAACATGATTGTGGTTGTGAGTTCCACGAAGCTCCCAGATCACCTGAAGATTACCACTCTGGGTTTTGTAAATACAATTATTACATATTTGACATAGCTCTCAATCCAAGTAGTGCAAAATAAAACAAAATGCATATGAGCTCCAGAGTTATATTTCTCTTCTACATACTGTTTCTGCCAAGTTTGTATGCTAATCAGTGAGGCAAGCATTTAGAAACATCTAGAAAAAGCAGTAGCTGAAGATACAGCAAATCTACAAGAAGAAAAACGTGGAATATATTTATCACAAGTGTTTTGAAACGCCCTGCATATATGTCTCTGGTTTCTTGGCAGCTGACTTACATGGAAGGAATCCATTAAATTCAATTTTCCCCACGTTTAGTGCCACCACCAAGAGCGGTGGTGTAAATCTTCTCCAGTCTATTTATGCAGTCCATACACCCGTTTGATTACAGCTGCAAAAGTTCCTTGGAGGAAGGGCCATCACTGGCACATTGCAATCCAGAAAAATAACAAAACTAAATCAATATACATTTCCAAAGATGTCCTGCAGCAAATATAAAAGTCATAAATATTTCCTTGTGGGGAAAATGATGATCTTACGTTTTCTTGGAAGTTTGCGCATTGATTAATCTTTTCTTTGCAATAGTTGGATTGGATTGCACCTTGATTCTGGAGGCTGCAGACTTCTTCTGCTTCAGACCACTGCTTAGGAGGGGTTTGAGTCCTAACATCTCACAATATTTGTTGCACTGGTGGAGAACCTTAAATTGATCAATAAACGAGATGGAGCAATTGCCTTTGAAACCTTTGTACCTGCAAAAGGAGAGGGAAGAAGAAACGAATTTAAATCTTCTAGCTTCATGCATTTTTAAAAAACTAATTTTCACTAAACTGAAATGAGAAAAATGTGATTTCTCTATATCCACCCATATAAACCACCGCTGGTATCATCCCAGTTAAAATGAATACCATCAACTTTATTCTCAGGAAAATGGTGCTGGGCCATTGCAAGTACAATTAATGTTATCCTCTTGTTGGGTCTAGAGCAGGGGTGGGCAATTAATTTTTCCCAAGGGGCTACATAAGAAACTGGGACTGTTATGGAGGGCTGAATCAATAGGGCTGTGAAGGTGCACAGGCATACACAAATGCACATACACAAATTGAAAAAAAATTAGCCTTCAAAATAAAAGCAATCCACAAGGGCTGGGCAGGGACAGCCAAAGGGCCGAATGTGTCGCAGGAGCTATAAAATACTATAGTAAAGAAGACTAGAGTAAAAGGGCTAGAGTAAAAGAAGAAAAGAGGACTTGAGTTTGGCTAGTCTAAAGAAAAGAAGAAACAGGGGAGACATGATAGCAGTATTCCAGTATCTGAGGGGCTGCCACAAGGCAGAGGGGGGCCAGGTTGTTCACCAAAGCACCAGAGGGAAGGACGAGAAACAATGGTTGGAAACTGATCAAAGAGAGAAGCAACCTGGAATTAAGGAGAAACTTCCTGATAGTGAGGACAATTAACCAGTGGAACAGCTTACCCCCAGAAATCGTGGGCACTCCATCACTGGAGATTTTTAAGAAGAGACTAGACAGTCGCTTGTCTGAGATGGTACTATAGGTTTTCATGCTTGAGCAGGGGGCTGGACTAGAAGACCTCCAAGGTCCCTTCTATTCTATTCTATTCTATTCTATTCTATTCTATTCTTAACAAAATGCAAAGTGACTAACCAAAGAAAGTTGTTTCCGATTTTATCATGATGATGTGACTAAAATCTGGTTACAGAAAAACCAATCATGGCTAATAAGATGGGCTTTTTGGGGGGTGTATGTGTGTGTATGTATCTGTGCGTTATAAGGTCTACTTTTCCTTGAGTTTCCTTGAGTATCGTTACTCAAGTATCCCTTCCTTCCATGTATGGCTGCATATAAGCTTGTTGTTCAAAGTTGGTCTGTAATACATAAAAATGTAAATTATTGAAAATATGCCAGTTTTTAAAAATGCAACATCAACCTTTTGGAAGTATTGTTTTCCTGTACACATGATCCTCGACTTACAACAGTTTATATAGTGACCATTCAAAGTTACAATAGCACCGAAAAAAATGACTTATGACCGCTTTTCACACTTATGACCATTGCAGCATCCCTATGACCATGTGATCAAAAGTCAGATACTTGGCAACTGACTCTTACTTATGTCGGTTGCAGTATCCTGGGATCGTGTGATCACCTTTTGCGATCTTCAGACAAGCAAGGTCAATGGGGAAGCCAGATTCACTTAGCAACTATATTACTAATTTAAAAACTTCAGTGTTTCACCTAATGATGGTGACAAGAAAAGTTGTAAAATGGGGCAAAACTCACTTAACAAATGTCTCGCTTAGCAACAGAAATTTTGGGCTCAGTTGTGGTCGTAAGTTGAGGACTACCTGTATTGGTGTAAAATTCGAGTAAAGTATTGTTCCTCCAAGCCACACTAAGCAGCTTACTTATACAACAAATTAATAGCATCTCATTTTTATCAAGGTTAATTCTTCATTCAACTATTTCCCTTTTCCAAAAGAAGTCTTTATTCAAGAACTGTGATGACTGTTGCAAAAACAAAAACAAAAAACATCCCATCCAGGGTTTGTGAACAGGAAAGGTGGCAGCTCACATTGTTCCTAGCTGAAGCTAAATCATGCTGAAAATAGGAAATCGTTTTTGGTTTGGTTTTTTCCCTTTTTCACACACTCATTCCAAGAATGGGGGAAAATACTGAACAATCGTTTGGAAAGGTGACAATAGTAGGAAACCACTTCTGCTAGCCTTGAAATGTCGTAATTGCATTTACTTTTTCCTTTAATACTTCCTCTTTTTCTCTCCATCTCTCTTCGGTCAGAGACATTCATAGCACCCTGTGACAAAAACAGATGATGCCATACAGAAATCCAAGGGATACAAAAGCCACAAATATAGTGTGATATTAACAGCTGCATTTGTTTTCCAGTTCTGCCAAGACAAATCTCCTGTCATTTTGAAGAAGCTGCCTGTGAAGGCAGCTCTCCAAGGGGCAGGTGCAATGAAGAGACATCTGTACACTCTGCAGTTTTCTGGCACTTCCACAGACCTAAAGTAAACTACGGCAGTCTGCCTGTCGTTACAAAACTAGACCCTGCAGGGAGTGTTTATCAAATGAAACAAAGTTCAAAATAATTCCAATGGCTCAAAGTACCAAGCAGAAAACCACAGAACGAAATCTAACCAAAACACGTGCCAGGTTTTTCACATAAGAAAAATAAATACCTACCCTAACTTGGTAGGTAAGGGTATCTGTGAAAAGTCCTTGAAATTTAGCTGAGCATTATCTCAATGGGAGTTAACAATGGGATAAGATGGCTAAAAAAACAGGAGTGGTTTTAGGATACAGTACATCCTACTCATGGCCATATACTTCCTAGTTGGTGGAATGAAGACAACAGTGTGTTAGCTTGCAAAACAGTTCCTAAATCAGAGGTGCTAGTTTTCAGTAATCAGCATAAGATGCTTTGGATAGCATTGAAATTTGCTTACATTAATGTGCAAATTTAGCAATGTAATGTGCTAAAATTGGCTGACATTGTTCATGTCACCAGGGGTGATGTGATAGCAGTGTTTCAATATTTGAAGGGCTGCCACAAAGAAGAGGGGGTCAATCTATTCTCCAAAGCACCTGAAAGCATGACAAGAAACAATGGATGAAAGCTAATCAAAGAGAGATCCAATCTAGAGTTAAGGAGAAATTTCCTGACAGTGAGAACAATCAATCAGTGCCTTCAGAAGTTCTGGGTATTCCAACACTGGAGGCTTTCAAGAAGAAACCAGACAGTTACCTGTCTGAAGTGGTTGGACTAGAAGACCTCTAAGATCCCTTCCAATTCTGTTATTCTATGGTCTATGTTCTATATCAGAAGTCCCCAACCTTTTGGGCACCAGGAACCAGTTCCGTGGAGAAAGGTTTTTCCATGGACCAGAGAGTGTGTGGTTTTGTGTACTGCCTGCATCCCACGGATGGGCCTTTGCTTGTTTGTGTGGACCACTTGCTGGCATGCCATGGCCCGGTACCAGTCCATGGACTGGGAGTTAGGGACCCCTGTTCTATATCACTACTGGAGATTATTGCATATGGCATAGGTACCACTAAGACTAATAATACATACTAACAATCATTGTAAGGAGTGAGCATTTGCCTTAAGAACATGTTTATGCTCACCTTTTAAGGGAAGTGTGAGTTGGATATGTCAAAAGTACCACGGACAGGGGACATTTTTGTGCATGTGTGGTAAAATAGGAAGATAATGGCTCAAGAATGATAAGATTAAAGAATGTGAACTGAACATCAAAATGGTTGACTGACCAATATAAAAAAAGTGGCTTGAGATGGTTTGGAGAAAATGAAGGGGAGGATATAAAGAAATGATGTAATTTTGGAAAAGAGAGAGGTGAGAAATTTAAAGAACAAAAGGCAGTGTAAAGTGGTTGATCATCTATGGATATGGTTGAAGCAAGGCTTGCAAGGATAGACAATTAGGAAGAAAGTATAACTAAATTATGTTGGTAGTTACACATTAGAGGACTCATTCCAGAATGCACAATCATCGCAAATTACAGGAGAGCAGACTCTCAAAGAACATTAAGAAAAAACCTTCCAAGCAGTAAATAATTCGATATTGGAACCAGTTAGAGAGATGGTCGCCTTTTCTGCACTTGATGTGTTGAACATTCATCAATCAAGTACTTCCATTTAGATTTCTGCACTAAGCAGCGAGTTAGATACGGTGATCTACATGAGCTATTTGGAAGTGACCTGTCTCCTATATACTTTCACATCTTGGCCCTTGTAAGAATCCATCTGTAACTTTAGACTTAGCAGAGTGAATTTCATTAGGTATTTGTTTAAACAAAAGTTGATTTCCCAATACTTGGGAATACTTGATGCTCAGTGTTTTAACTACTTTTGTTGAAAAGGGGAGAAAGTATGCCCTCTGCTGAATAAAAGGAAACTTCTATATAGCAAGCTATAAGATGTTCTAGTTCACTGTTCATCAGTATTGAATATTTCCAATTGAATTAAACCTTTATCTTCCAGGATCCTCAGCAATGGCCATGCTATGGAATTCTGGGAGCTGAAGTCCTCAGATCAGGAAGTTGGGAAAACAGTCTTCTACTAATTCCATCTGAGCTCAAAATATTACATTTGAACGAGGCATTTCCATTTATATTAGAAACATTCCAATAAACTGTGCCAATTTTCAAAGCAATTTAAAAGGCAACCACAGATTACAGGTGAAATAGACTAAATCTATATTTAAATGAACAAAGGCAGATCGTTCATTTTTTACACCAGCAAAAGAATTGCAAGTGGTCTGTGTGTGTTGACCCAGGAGGAAAGGAAAAATATGTGCATAAATGGCATAAAAATAGTTGCATTCAACGATCACCAACAAAGAATTGCCAGTTGGCAGTCAATTCATGGAGACAGTCAATGAACTGTTAATAGGAACCTTTCCAGGCACATGTTTCTTCATAACAATGGGCATGGCATGGAGAAGATACCTACAATGCTTCCAGCTCATCAACCCAAATGCTTTGGTCCTCTGAGATAGGGAACCGGTAGCCCTCTAAATTTGTTAACTACAAAACTGAATATACCTCACCATTAGCACCAGTCTCTGACTGCCTAATCCATAGGTCAGCAAGTACTCTAAATGGTTCTAAAACTAAGGTCCAAATCCTTTTACGTAATTAACAACCATTGCTTGATTAGCACAACACACAAAAGACACATTTAAGCTCCATTTCCACACCATGCTTAAATGTATCAATAAGCTCAAAAGTGTTGTGCCTTCATGGTGTAAAAAAAAGGTGTTGCCTATGTGAGTGCAACAGCACCATATAGGATCATGAATTAAACTATGCCTAAGCATAGAAAAGAGGGCTCTCAAGACATGAAAGTATGGCTGCCCCCTTCCCTGCACCCAACCAAGGCATCAAAGAAGCCCACCATGGGCCATCAGTCTCCATCATTACCACCCCAACATGCTTCTTTATTTCCATCCTCAAGAATAAAGTCTGGTCCAGTACAGCATCTTTACATTTTACCACCCAAAGATTCTAGTTTCAAATACATGTACCTTTGGAGGTCTCTAAATCAAATCAGGAACTCAAATCTGCAACATCATAAACATGAGTCAGTTGCCAAACTGTCTGAATTTTGCTCACATAACCATGGGGATGCCACAATGGTCATAAGTGTGAAAAATGGTCATAAGTCACTTTTTTCAATGCCATCATAACTTTGAATGTTGCCATTGTAACTAAATGAACTATTGTAAGTCAAGGACTAAATACATCAGAGATAGATAGATAGATAGATAGATAGATAGATAGACAGACAGACAGACAGACAGACAGACAGACAGACAGA
>NW_015386150.1:89643-93609 GCF_001527695.2 Protobothrops mucrosquamatus | reverse complement strand
AGACCTACTGTCTGGAGCTGTTGTTGAACCTGGCTTCCATGCAGTGTTGGTGCTTCTCCTGCAGCTTTGGCATCTAACCTTTGCTGCTTCTAGAGTCTAAGCAGGAGCTTGACTTACCTACTATTACTTTTGCCCAAACAAGTCTTTCTCCAGCTTGGCAATTTTAAGATATGTGGACTTCAACTCCTAGATCTGCAATTGTCAGTTGAGAATCTGGGTATAGCAAGGCACACACTATTTCTCTGTGGGCCTGTTTGCGGATATATCAGTCGTAATACTACATTTACCATTAACAACTGTATAACAGTAAGATTCTCACCTTGCATATCTGTTACTAGCAAGCTGCCACTGGTTTTTTCATACACCCAATGCTGAAACGTGCAACATTTCTGGCCAGCTTCCGAGTCTCTTCTCATGAAATTTATTTCTTTCCCATCCCTAACAGAGTATTTCACAAATTCACCAATCAGTTCTTCTTCCACTGTTGCATAAGGGATGTTATTCTTGGGCCGATGAATAAGGAAAATAGGAATAATTCTGAAAGCAGAGCCAGTGGAAAAAACATACAGAGTGAAAACTTATGGTCTCAGGGAGAATTTTAGAAAACATATTTTGAGGACCTATTAAGTGAGAACTTGGAATATATTCAGTGCGTTAATGGAGAAACATGCTTCCATGTGCCCCATCCAGCATGGCCAGTAATTAGGAAAAAGTTGAGAATGACAGTATAAAACATAGTACCGCTTTATAAAACCTTATTAAGGCCACATCTAAAATACAGCATCCAGTTTTGGTCACCACATTACAAAAAAGATGTTGAGACTTTGCAAAAAGTGCATAGAAGAGCAACATGGATGATTAAAAGCCTGAAGGCTAAAAATATGAAGAACGATTGCAGGAACTGGGTATGGCTTGTCTAAAGAAATGAAGAAATAGGGGAGACATGATAGCAGTATTCCAGTATTTGAGGGGCTGAAGAGGGGGTCAACCTATTTTCCAAAGTACCAGAAAGCAAGACAAGAAACAATGGATGGAACTAATCAAAGAGAGAAGCAACCTGGAATTAAGGAGAAACTTCCTTAACAATTAACCAGTGGAACAGCTTGTCTTCAGAAGTTGTGGGTGCTTCATCACTTTTTAAGACAGCCGCTTCTCTCAAATTATAGTGTCCTGCTTGAGCAGGAAGTTGGACTAGAAGACTTCCAAGGTCCCTTCAAGCTCTATTCTGATTGATTGATTGATTGTATAGTGCAGTGATGGTGAACCTTTTAGAGACCGAGTGCCAAACTGCAACCCAAAACCCACTTATGCATCGTTGGGTGCCGGGTCGGTGTGGCCCATTGGCTGGATGTGGTCAATTGTGTAGGTGTGGCCCATTGGGTGGGTGTGGTCAATTGGGTGGGTGTGGCCCATTGGCTGGGCATGGCTGCGGTGGTAACGGTAGACTGGGTGGGATTAAAACGTTCAATCAATCAATTCCAACTTTGCAAGGTCTTTTTTTTCCCTGCGAGAAGTTGAAATTGACTGATTGATTGAATCTTTTTTTTTTTTTTGCACATGGCAGCGGAGGCCTAAAGCGAAAAGGTTTTATAAAACCCAGCTGAAGGCCTAGGACTGGGGTGACGGCGCGCGTGCCCACAGAGAGGGTTCTGCGTGCCGCCTCTGGCACCTGTGCCATAGGTTTGCCACCACTGGTATAGTGGATACTCCTTTATACTAAATGCTGCACTGGGATTTGTTAAGCAGGGAAGGAAGCATTGAGTAGAAACAACATATCAAAAGAGGAAGAGGAAGAAGAAGAGAAGGGGGGAAGGGGAGGGGACACTGATTGATGTACATTTTCACCACACTATGCATCACTGTTTTTTCTGGATGGTATGAGATGTTGAGCATTTGGGCCTTGGCAAACTGTACTTTGTACTTGAAAGGTATTAATTCAGTTCTGAGAAAAATGGAAAAGGGTCATATCACTGGTAGGCCTGGGACATCAAGGAGCCAACACTGTAAAAACGGTTTTATCATTAGCAAATTTTGCTAGCCCTTGTACGTTGTGTGTTCATATAGAAAATTCTTCACATATATAAAGGCAGTGATAGTGATGTGTACATACTGTAAGACTCTTAAGGCGATTCCATCATTAGTCCCAGTTGAAGCACAATGTGTTTTGATGAGCTGCTTACGTTTTTCTTTTAATTTTTCCGTATTAATTAAACAGTATTAATTCTGTTTTTAACTCCACATTTTCAGTTTGTTTGAACTATAACTGCTTAAGAATAAACTAGACGTCTCTGCGGAGAGCAGCTAACCCATGTTAGTTTCAGCGTCCTTCCTTATCTAACAGCAGAGCTTCTTCTAAATGGCATCCATCATGCAATGCCTCTATTAATTTTTCCAGGAAGTTGTAAAAATCTACTCACTCGGGTACTTCTCCAAAGCCTTCGAGAGGTTGTGTTTCGGCAGCATATATCTTGGCATATTCTCTTGCAGTGTTCTGAACATAACATTCCTAGGTAGACGAAAATCCATGAAAAAAGAGTATTTTTTATTTTATTTTTAAAATTTGTATGCCACTCTATGAAGGGACTCTGTGCAGCTTGCTATACCATAAATAACAGAATAAAACAAGATCACGTGAAGTATTAATACCACTTTACAATGCCTTAGTAAGGCCACACTTGGAATACTACACCCAGTTTTGGTCACCATGATGTAAAAAAAGATGTTGAGACTCTAGAAAGAGTACAGAGAGGAGCAACAAAGATGATTAGGGGACCGGAGGCTATAACATATAAGGAACGGCTGCTGGAATTGGGTATGTCTAGTTTAATGAAGAGAAGGATGAGGGGGGACATAATAACAGTGTTCCAATATCTCAGGGGCTGCCACAGAGAAGAGGGAGTCAAGCTATTCTCCAAGGTGCCTGAAGGCAGGACAAGAAGCAACGGATGGAAACTGAACAAGGTATATTATTATTATTTAAAGGTAAAACATTAAAATTAGTATTAAAACAGATAAAAAGCCAATGTGTAGACAAAGTAGAGGTGAGATCTTTACAGCCACCTCCAAAATCCTAAAGGAGGTCAACCCTGAGTATTGTTTGGAAGGACAGATACTGAAGCCGAAGCTCCAATACTTTGGCCACCAAATGAGAAGAGAGGACTCCTTGAAAAAGACCCTGATGTTGGGGAAGATGGAAAGCAAAAGGAGAAGGGGATAGCAGTGGATGAGATGGTTAGTGTCATTGACGCAGTGGGCAGTGGAGGAGGGGGGACTGTACTATGGTCCATGGGGTTGCGAAGAGCTGGACATGACTTAGCAACTGAACAACACCTCCAAAATCAAATGCCTTCATTGGGCCCCAAGCTATTTGGCAAAGCAAAATTAGTTTTAATGTATAAACACCAGCTTGTTTCTGGAGTACCGCTGTCCACAGAGTCAAAACAGGCAAGACGGTGTTCACAGCATAAGTGAATCCCTTCCACTTTGTACATACAGCGGTGGTGGCACAGTGGTTAGAATGCAGTACTGCAGGCTACTTTTGCTGAACTGCCAGCTGACTGCAGTTTGGCAGTTCGATTCCCACCGGTTCAAGGTTGACTCAGCCTTCCATCCTTCCCAGGTCAGTAAAATGAGAACCCAAAATAATAATAATAATAATAATAATAATAATAATAATAATAATAATAATAATAATAATAATAATAATAATAAAGTTGGAAGGGACCTTGAAGGTCATCTAGTCCAACCCCCTGCTCAGGCAGGAAACGCTATACCATTTCGGACAAATGGCTGTCCAGTCTCTTCTTAAAAACTTCCAGTGTTGGAGCATTCACCGCTTCTGGAGGCAGGTTGTTCCACTGGTTAATTGTTCTCACTGTCAGGAAGTTTCTCCTTAGTTCTAGATTGCTTCTCTCCTTGATTAGTTTCCACCCATTGCTTCTTGTCCTGCCTCCAGGCGTTTTGGAG
>NW_015386150.1:84991-88030 GCF_001527695.2 Protobothrops mucrosquamatus | reverse complement strand
TCTTCTTCTTCTTCTTCTTCTTCTTCTTCTTCTTCTTCTTCTTCTTCTTCTTCTTCTTCTTCTTCTTCTTCTTCTTCTTCTTCTTCTTCTTCTTCTTCTTCTTCTTCTTCTTCTCCTTCTCCTTCTCCTTCTCCTTCTCCTTCTCCTTCTCCTTCTCCTTCTCCTTCTCCTTCTCCTCCTCCTCCTCCTCCTCCTCCTTCCTCCCTCTCTCTCTCTCTTTCTCTTTCTCTCTCTCTTCCTCTCTCTCTCTGATATTTCTTTAATATTGCAATGATTCTCAAACTTTTTGAAAATGCATAATTGAAGCTCACGAAGTTTGTGCTTTCTGATCACTGAAAAAAGTCTAAACAAAACCTCCTAACAACTAGAACCCATTCTTAAGGACTGTTCGTATGGCTCTGTTACTATTTTTCTCTTTTGACAGCATATTGTTCTTCATAAATGGGTAGTTCTGTTGCTTAGCTGAACCCATGTACCAATGGAAATAGGTTTGTTATTGAGGCCAAAATCTAATACAGAAGATCATTGAAATTGATGGAACGTATTTCTGAATTGAGGTGCCTAAGATTGCACTGTGTTTAGCAGGAACATATGTGCATGAAAACTATCTGCAAACATGTTGACAATTATGTAGAAAGGAAATCTGTTAGGCTTTTCATTTTCATTGTTAAAGAGATACTTAATGGTAATCACTCAAAATGGATAATTATACAATTACCTGAAATGACATGGATTGATCAATGGAGCCCTTAATAGGTTGGGATTATTCTACCATAACACTGGCCAAAATTCCTCATATTTTGAGTTAAGGACAACTAGAAAGTTGTAGAATAAATCTTCTCCAAAAAACATATCATTTCTACCCCCTATGACTCCTGAGAACTTAAAAGTGACCATAATCAACTGTGATTATTACTTGCAATTATCTCATTGTGCTAAAAGAGTTATCTTCTCTTTAACTTACTTATTATTGCTACACCAAATTCCCTTTTAACAGCACTCAATATGGATCACATCTCAAGACCGAAAGTACACAAGGAAACATTTGCAGTTAGTAAATTAAAAGCCATGCACCTGTTTTAAAAGGAATGGAACAATTAATCCTACTTCTTAAGGAGTCAGGACAAGTCACCATTTGGTTGATTGAATGAGCAAAAGTTGAGTAACACGTTATATATGGCATGGACAAAACCTGTTGGCCAAAACATTATCTATGTTTAGCACAGACACTGCAGTCGACATACTGATGTGATTAAAGAATCAGTAACGTATGAGGAAACTTTTCATAATATAATTCTTTGCCTATTTCTTTGGACAGATAGATTAAAATGCAATTCATCAATTTTTGAATTATTATAAAATATGTTGGCACATTTTGACCATGTTCTGTAGACACCCCAAGAGGACTCAAAAGTTGGTGGGTAAAGAACTATATTTTCCTATGCCTACTGTTGTAGGAATACATGGTTGTTTGCTCACCAGATCTGTGACCATATGGATCAAACCAAAATGTAAAGTGACTAGATTCAACATAAAATCTGGATCTCGAGCCTTAATTATTTTCCTACAGGGTTATCTCCTCCTCCTCCTCCTCCTCCTCTTCTTCTTCTTCTTCTTCTTCCTCCTCCTCCTCCTCCTCCTCCTCCTCCTCCTCCTCCTCAGAAAGGCGGGTTTGGTAAAAGTTTTCTCTCTCTTACTCTTGATCTTTGGTAGATGCTTAGAGCAACTAGATTTAAGGTAGCATAGAAAGAGAATAAATTATCTCTCACTCCTATGGAGATGGTCACATTGCTAGAGAAGCCACAATTTAGTTGGGGAGAGAATCACTATACCCAAATCAATAAGTATAACATTTTCTCTTCTATTTCAGGAGCAATTGAAGTAAACTGTAGCTCACTTAGATCTTTTCCCAGCTTCCCCCTGATCATGGAATTATTTGTCAAAGAAATAAACCTTTGGGAGATGTTTCTTCTTCCCTCTGGAGCTTCATATATGAGACTTCAACAAATTCTTCAAAACCAGCAGCTTCCAAAGACCAGAGAGATGTAATCATCCTACAGCAGTTTAAAGTAGCCAATAGAATAATAGAATCTTAAATTTGGAAGGGACCATTGGAGTCTTCTAGGCCAATTTCCAAGGTGGATATAGGAAATGAGCACATCTACTCCTGGCCTCATCAACAACCACATCAAGACCACTACTTTAAAACTACAAGACAAAGAATAATGCTTAGGCTGCTCCTTGGTGGATAAGGATAAGATGAAGCAGGTGTGTCCTTGAGTGTGGTCAAAACAATCAAGATGGTGGCTGTGATGGGGCAATCAGAATTTTTTCAATGATGGACATTGAAAATAAGTGGAGTTTTGTACCATGATGGTTACCATCTTGACCTTTTTGACTATACCCTGAGGATATCTTTGAGAAGAAAGCAGTGGCATGGACATGGAATTAAAAAAAAGGTTCCTGACAAATATTCATGTTCTACTTTAGGAAACATGAGCCTGAGCCTATAATGCAGTGGTGGCGAACCTATGGCACAGGTGCCACAGGCGGCACTCAGAGCCCTCTCTGTGGGCACGCGCGCCATCGCCCCAGTCCTAGGCCTTCAGCTGGGTTTTATAAAACCTTTTCGCTTTAGGCCTCCGCCACCGTGTGCAAAAAAAAAAAAAAGTTTAATCAGTCAATTTCAACTTCTCGTGGGAAAAAAAAAAGATCTTGCAAAGTTGGAATTGATTGGTTGAACTTTTTAGTCCCACCCAGTCTGCCGTTACCACCACAGCCACACCCAGCCAATGGGCCACACCCACCCGGCACTCGACGATGCATAAGTGGGTTTTGGGTTGCAGTTTGGGCACTCGGTCTCTAAAAGGTTCGCCATCACTGCTATAATGTTTGCATTAGCACTGGGGTTTGCAAAGGACAGATGTTCAAGCACTAAGGAAACTACAGGCAGTCCTCGACTTACAACTGTTCATATTGTGACTGTTCAAAATTACAACACCACTGAAAAAAGTGACTTCTGACCGTTTTTGACACGAC
>NW_015386150.1:71085-84932 GCF_001527695.2 Protobothrops mucrosquamatus | reverse complement strand
GGCAAAACTCACGACAAATGTCTCAGTTAACAATGGAAATTTTGGGCTCAATTGTGGTCGTAAGTCAAGGACTACCTGTATTATCAAGGTTCAGCCCCCCTTTTCAATGGAATGTCTAAAAGACTGTTTCATGGAAAAGGGGGTTTTCTGACCTTGTAAGCTAAACTAACAGTTATTTCAAGTGATCGAGGCATCATCCTTTGGTTTTAATTATTAAAAACCTTACATGCTGTTTTTTTTTTAAGAATGACATCAAACAGTAGGAATAGAGACCTTATCTTTAGAATCAATTTGCTCAGTGTGGAAAGGCAGATCCTCAGCAGATCCTCACATAGATCTTATCTTATTCCATACCATTTTTCTTGTTCCAGAATGGAAATCATTAAATATTTTAGAGTGAAACCTTGATGCATCTTAGGTTCATTTTCTCAAGAATTACACAAAATCAACAATCTGATTATGATTTTGCATAATTCTGCAACAGTTTGTATAGAAAAAAATATCATAATTTTACCTTCCACATCCTGAAGACTGGACAGATGTTCCAAAACTGTAGAAAGATGAAAAGAAATATACTCAGAATATAGGCTACACATTATTAATTGCAGTTGTGTGTTATGCTTAAAGAACAATTCATCACATGTTACCTTCAGAGGTCAGGTTAAATTCTGAAGTTGCTTTTCCATATATATTCTTCAGGCAGCAGCGATACAGGCCTTGGTCTTTTTTCCCAGCTTGAACTATTCCCAAAGACACTGGAAGGTCATCTCTTGCACTAGAAAATACATCAACATTTGAAAATTCATATTTTCAAAAAAAAAAAGACAACTTCCTTAATTTTTCAGAGGTGTGTGTCTTTTAGAACAGCAGTCCCCAAACTTTGCGGTTTGGCAGCCCAGCTGGGGGGGGAAGCAAACGGCCACATGAGCGCTTGCATGAGTGGTGGGTTGGCGCATGCACACACAGTGCTTGCACGAGCAGTGGGCGGGCGGGCCAGCATGCAAGAGTGCCCGATGGCCCACTGCTCCTGCAAGCTCCAGCCAGCCATTCACACAGCCCAGTTCCAAATAGGCCACAGCCCAGTAGTGAGCCATGGCCCGGAGGTTGGGGACCCCTGTTTTAGATCATTAAAAGTGTCTCCCTTCCCCTTTATTTTATTAACAGGTAGTCCCTGTCTTCCAACTAGTCACTTAGCAACTGTTCAAAGTTATGGTGGACCCTCAAAAAGGGACTTATGACTTGGATTTAGAGCTCTGACATCTGTCAGCTCCCCTGCGGTCATATTACCACATGTGGGGTGCTCCGTAACCAGTCTGAATTTATGGCTGTTTGCAGTGCCCCACAGTCATGTGACCACGATTTATGATTTAATTTTTTTTGCCAAAAACTGGCATTTACCAAACCCTAACAGTTCCACAACTTGTACCAGCCTAGTTTGAATAAGGCCGATTTAACACACCAGTAAGTTCTTTAAAAACCACTCTATTAATTACATTTTTCTATTTTCTTACAGATCAGGTATTCTATGAAGAATAGTTACAGGAACTAGATATGACTCTAGTCTAATGAAGAGAAGGACTAGGGGTGACATGATAACAGTCTTTCAATACAGTATCTCAGGGGTTGCCACAAAGAAGAGGGAGTCAACCAATTCTCCAAAGTGCCTGAAGGGAGGACAAGAAGCAACGGATGGAAACTAATCAAGGAGAGAACCAACCTAGAACTAAGGAGAAATTTTCTGACAGTTATAACAATTAATCAATGGAACGATTTGCCTTCGGAAGTTGTGGGTGCTCCCTCACTGGAGGTTTTTATGAAGAGATTTGTCTGAAATGGTTTAGGGCAATGATGGCGAACCTTTTAGAGACAAAAACCGCCTTGCCCCTGCCCTGCCCCACCTCTCCTGCCCGCAGGCCACCCACCACTTCCACGGCTCACCACAGCAGATCGTCCAGGCGACCCAGCAGCATCATGGCGGCCATGCCCTCTGTCCGCGCCCCACATCATCATCTGTACACGATGGGGCGCGAGGGCGGAGTCTTGTCCCCGCTCCCTGGCTGCCATGTCCTTGTCTGTGCTGCTCTGTGCAGGCTGCGCCCAGGACAACTCTCCTCCGGGTGGGGCTGCTGGTGAGGAGGGGGACACGGGGGGTGGGGGTGGGGCGATGGTGTGCGTGCCCACAGAAAGGGCTCTGAGTGCCGTCTCTGGGTTCGCCATCACTGGTTTAGGGTCTCCTGTGTGAGCAGGGGAAGGGATGGACCAAAGACCTCTAAGGTCCCTTACAACAGACATGTCAAACACAAGGCCTGGGGGCCGGATGCGGCCCACGAAGTGGTTTCATGTGGCCCACGAAGCCATCCTGGAAACAGTGAGGGAACGGCCTCCTCTGCCTTGGCCCTGGCCAGCTGGGAGCCAATGTACAATTTTGTGATGGCCATCTATGCTGAAACGCGTTCAGTCTTAGCTCCATAAGCCCCCCCCCGCAGGGACTGAGAGGAACAGCAAGGCTCCTCCAGTGGACCATGCCTTGGCACTTGCCCTGGTCCCACCCCCTTCTGCCAGAGACCTTCAGATCTATATCACTCCTGCCCAGGCCCCTACAGGCACTCTTGACGCGAATGATGTAGAGCTGGCCACGCCCACCCAGTAGGCCACACCCACTCCATCCACGCCCACCCAGTAGGCCACACCCACCCGGCCCCGAGGGCAACCGCAATGCTGATGCGGCCCTCAATGAAATTGAGTTTGACACCCCTGCCTTACAACTCTATTGTTCTAATCTGTTCTATAAACCATGACATGATAATTAACTTCTTTTGGATTAAATGTAATCTTCCTATGGAGAACCAGTCTGAGACCTGAAAATATCATATGAATGAACAGACACAGTAATATGGCTGGCATTAGAATTTGTAAGAATTAAATCAGGCATACTTAGGTTAATAAATATTGAAAATATAAGGCAGGTTGCCTTATATATTTTCTTGTCCTAACATCCTGCAATTTATAATCTGCAACCACAGATGCCCTTATCTGCTAGTTGTTTAACGAGAGAAAAGCAACTGGCATTACAAACTCAACATACATACTGTAAGAATTATGGATAAAATATACCCCTCCCCCCACCTTTCCTTTCCCAAAAACCTCTGCAAAACATGTTAATATAATTACCTTACCTTCTTTGAATTCGAGCAAGAAGCTTAGAATCTTTTGTCCAGGTAATGGTGGAATCCGAATGAATTTCTCCAAACTGGCAACATAATTTGATATTTCCAGAAAAATCAGGAAACAGTTCTGCGTGGGTTTTCCTCAGCAGTTTGGGTGCTGATTATTTTTTTTTTAAAAAAAAAAGATGAGTTATTGGGAATGAACATATGTATAGTAGCATTTGAAGATTAATTTGCATAATATATATGGATCAGCCCTTGAGCCATTTCAATTGAACTATTGCTCTGGGTATATATATATATATATTTATCCCTTAACAATATATTGAATATGAAGACCACATAGATATTTTAGAGTGTTCTTTTTAATTCAGAAGAAATAAAATCTGGCATATCACCCTTGAGCAACCTTGTCTACTCTTTTGCTAGCCAAACTATAACTCATGAAGTATGAAATGCAATTGTGTACAACACAGCTAGAGGATACCACGTTGTGAAGAAGATTGACCTATTGTTTCTCAAATTGTGAACTTTAAGGTGTTTGGACTTCAACTGCCAGAATTCTGGGAGGTTGGCTGCCATGACTGGCTGGGGAATTTTGGGAACTGAAGTCCATACATCTTAAATTTCATAAGGTTGGGAAACACTGACCTAGGCCAGGGGTAGGCAACCTTGGCTCTTTTATGACTCGTGGACTTCAACTCCCAGAATTCCTGAGCCAGCCATCCTGGCTCAGGAATTCTGAGAGTTGAAGTCCACGAGTCATAAAAGAGCCAAGGTTGCCTACCCCGACCTAAGCTATAGATAAGACTATTAAAATTGTTCCCTTTAAGACTGTTAAGGCTCACAGACAGATGACCAAGTTCAGAATGCATGTTCCACATCCAAATTCTCACTAGTCCTGTTTGCAATTAAACTGTGGCCTCTGCAGACTAATGAACGTACAGTATCACACTCTCATTGTCAGTTTAGATCTCATTTAACTCTGAGCTCTATACTTGTATTTTTTTTAATTCAAAAAAGAGCATGTTTGTACAATTAGGTGGAGATTCTAGTTACTGCATAACTGACCAGTGGAGAACTGTTTTGCTGAGATAATGAAAGCATACTTGGGATAGTTGATCAACAAATGGCAACTCCTACATCAAAGGTAGATTTTTAAGGATCGATCCTAGAGCTCCTCCACAAATAGCCACTGAGTTGTAATTTTAACATGACAAATGGAAGGAGGCATTAAATACAAAAGAACAAAAGTGTATAAATGTGTTTTGAATTCCAAGTTTCTAATTTAAAATGCCCATTATGAGTTTAGATTAGTCCTCCACATGCTCAACAGCTATTTTAATTATTTGGGGAGTATTTTGATCTCGAAGTAAAGCATTCCAAACTAGAAAAAAAAGCTGTTTTAAATTCAAATCACTTCCACAACTAGGCTGTTTTGGCCTTGAAACAACTTTTTTTTCCAAATTTCAGATAAGGTGTTCTGAATTTAAAATGCTTTGCATTCCACTAATGAGGACAAATCATATTAACTGAGATAATAAATTCAAGTTAATTACTTTAAAAACAGCTCATTCTAGAGCACAGCTTATGATCCACTGCTAAAGGGCCCTTGGTGCCCCCAAAATTGCATCTCAGTGTCTCATTGATTAAATAATTTGGGATTTAGAACAGTTCATGCCTTAGAGAGTAAAGTATAGAATACCAAGGAGACAAACTCAGAATCCGAATTTGGCATCTTTACTTACAAATATTTTCAGGAAGCAACAACTTCTGCCAGATATCTAGGGGAATTGTCACAGGGAACTACTGTTGATAAAAAGATTACTGACAAAAAAACCCACCACATTTTCTAGACATACCTTTGTTGTCCTTTTTGCATAGCATTTTCTGTTCTTCCCTCTTCTCTTCCCTCTTCTCACCCTCAGTTCTCCAGCTAGCATCGTTACAGATATTTTCCTTTGTTTTAAGACACGGTTTTTTGGACATCTTAGGCATCAGGTTGTTTATTATTTCATGTCCGTTCTTTATGGCATCAGCACTTTTGTGAGGTGACAATGGCTTGGAGATTTCAGAAGCTTCTAGTGATATTGTCCTCTCATTTTCTAATGCAGAAATATCTCCCTCATTTGTTCCTAATGTGCATGGCTGAGTTTGGACCTGTGGTAATGCTTTTTCAGAATGACAGTTGTCCTCAGAAGCACAAGGCAAAGGCCTCTCTAAAATCCCCATTCCACACTCAGATGAATTTTCCCTCTCACCCTCTGTGAAGGCTCTGCTTTGATCCGGGTCAGTGGTTGTAACTGTACATCCAGTCTCTAATCTTCCTACCAGAACAGCAACTTGCTCATTGCAAAATTCCATGAATGGAGGCATACAGTCTGAGTAATCATGCCAAGAGTAGGTTGGTTCTGAATCAAGGAGTGCCCTCATGTAAGGCTCCACTTCAACTTCCTTCAGGTCATCTTCAACCGGCTTTTCAGTTTCCTTGGTGTTCATTTCATCTGGCATAATTTTGCTCTGACTTTGTCTTTCCATTTTTTGATACTCACCCTGACTCACTGTAACAGGATGTTCTGAATCAAGTACGGCTCTCATATAAGGTTCTGTTTCAGCTTCCTCAAAATCAGGTGCCACAAGCAGGTCGTTTTCTTTCTCTGACTGTATTATTTCTTCATTTTGGTCTTCTTCTATTCCTTTGTACTTATCTTGCCATGATGTCATTGTCCTTGAATCCACGCTACTGTCCATTTCAGATGGGATGGATTCAGTTTCTCCAACATGCTCAGAGAGCACCAGTTTATCTGCACTGTAACTTTCTGATGCTCTTTTCAGGTTAGCTATATCCTGACTATGCTTTGTTATATTGCCTGTCCTGCCATCCTGAGTCTTTTGGCCTACGCCATAATCCTCAGTGCTGATAATAGTTGAAGACTGCACAGAATTTGAACCTGCTGATGTATTCATTTCAAATGGAGAGGATGCCAGATCCAAGCCCAAGCTTTTCGTGCTCTCATTCAAATGTTTTGCAGGAGCAGATTTTTTCTCCGATACTAATTGTTGGGAATTGTGTGGTGGCAACTTTGAGACATGTTGGGAGTCCAGGAGAGTTGGTTCCAGACTTGCAACACAGTCTGTGCACTTTTGGCTTGCATTAGTTTTAACACTTTTGTTAATTTCTAACAGCACCTCAGTGAAAAATCTAACTTTGTATGATGCTGTGAATATGGGTCTCAATGCGTCTCTTTCTATACTGTTATCTTGGCTCATTTTCTCTAATGCTGGCTCAGTAGTCATTGGTGAATTAGACTCTGGAATGTGGTAGATGTGATTCTGTGCATCAGGTACAGCCTTACAACCTCTATTGTGACTCTTATTGTGATAAATACCACAACTCCTGTCTCTTTTTGCATTAGATTCTGACTTACTTTCTCTTCCCTGATTTTCTTGCTTGGCACTTCTATTGATTGCCACAACAGAAGTATGTTCTCTACTTATTAATGGAGCCATAATTTTCCCACAGAAATTTCTAGATGAATCCTCTGTCAATGGACAGTCGTTTATTCTAGACTGACTTACAGGACTTCGATGTTCTTTCAAAGGTATCTTGTTAACTCGCTTTGCTATGTGGCCACTTTTCCAATTAATATTCTGTTCAGTACAAGGAAACTGGCCAAGATTATTAGGAAGCTGTTTTAATAAAAATTCTTGGCTAGGTTCTAAAGGTTTGTCTGGAACAACTCCAAATCTATATGGAGGTTCTTGTTTACAACACTGAAAAGCCTTTTCAGTCAATACTGTGTCTTCATGATATACACACCTCTGAATGGATCCATGGTGATCATGCTGGGCTCCACACTGTTTATTTGGACATTTTTCCTTTCGGAGATCGCTCCTTATAAAGTAAACATGTGGCTTTTCTCTTTTATGTTGAAAAACAGAGCACAGATCTGTGTAATCTGATTCCACGGGTACTGTCATGGAAGTGACTTTGGGTGTATGGCTATATGCTTCATCTGCTTTTAGCAAGCTAAAATCAGTTAGGCCTTCCATTTCTGTTGTCAATTCTGAGACATGCTGATTATCTTCTGTTAAATTTTCTGGCACATGCTGCCTACCACTTACATCTGCAGTAATGTCGAGTCCTCTGACCTCCTTGGCACTAGCAGTCTCAGCTGCTACACTCTTAACCTCCTTGTTGGTGCAACTGAAGTCATCATCCCAGTCGTCATTCTCATAAAGAAGTCTCTGGGAGAGCTCACACATCGTTGATAAATCAGCATCTCTGTCCTTAAGTTCTGCAGATTCCAGGATGCTCTGGAAATTTTCTTTGAACTGATGTTGAGTCCTTGGAATGTCATGGAGTATTTTTATTTTGTTGAGCTCATGAGGTTTTCCTGCACATTCCTTTTCCATTTGTACATCAAGCATGGACACTGGAACATCACATAAGGCATTGGGGCAACCACAGCTTGCCCTGTTATCCACCGCTGTGAGATGAGGAGCTTGATTCCAGACCTGCTTCTGCTCTTCAGCCTCATGAGTTCCACCACTTCCATCAAGAGCTACAGCATTTTCCAAAGTAAGGTTGCCCATCTGAAATCCAGTTTTCCCATAGATTTTTGGCAAAGCAGAATTTTCAGCAGCCCCATGAGCAGGTGTGAAAACAAGTCTCTCATCCAGTGTAGGATCTGTTATAAATAGTTCTTGATCGTTGCTGATTGATGCTGATGTTTCAGTATTGATTTCTTGCTGCTCTGTCTAGAAAAAAACAGAATAAAAACAAAGAATGAAGGAGGCACATAAAAAATTCAGTATTAGGCTAATTGACAAGTAAGCCAATAACAGAAAAAATTATAATGCTGAATTATAAAGGTACATTGCTCTACTTACCTCCAGGGATGACCCATGAGCTTATTGTCTAAAAATATTCTTATAAAGATTGATGTTAGGTAAGGCATTAAGGCTTGGTGCAAAATCTATTTAATTTTGACAGCATTTATCTTATACCCTGTTGCATTGAAGCTCTGCAGCTTTTCAACATGTTCAAATAAAAGTTAAGCGCTTTAGCAATCTTTTCCCGAATAGGATAACTTTAATCCCATAAAGAATCTTTCCTTTACAACCAATCGAACTTTAAGCATGTTTAACTCTAACTCATTCCCCATCTTTTATGATCTTAATCCTAGCCATGCTGAATGTAAAAAATACTTTGAAAATACATAATATCGGAGCAAGTATTTGAGTCAATCTTTTTTGAATAATTACTGCATCTACACATAAGAACCAGTGGAGCAGTAGATTCATTCAGCTAATCTAGCCAGCCTTGGCTGATCTTGAAAAATTAAGTAGAGTTGGACTCAATGAGGAATTAATCAAGAGATATTAGGGCTGTAGATTAAATTAGAAAGTTGAGGAACCATCTCAAGAGAAGAAAATGGCAAACTATTCTACTATGCTACATGAACGTGTCTATGAAGCCAATGGCCACTTGAGTTCCACTCAAAGAAGTCTTCTTGACCTGAAGTTGACCACAAACAACAGGATATTTTATTTAATTATTATTTCAATGTCAAGGCCAACCAACTCTGGGCAGCTTACAAATAATAAAATAAAATATATCAAGTAAAGCAAAGGAGCTCAACCACCATTCTAGCTCAAGGTATGGGAGGATAACTAGGTCTCAGTTTGGGGGAAGTCAAAAGTGTGGGAGCAGTATGGATTTCTAGGCATATGTTAAGCTACAGGGCAGGAGCTCTAACTGAAATGGTACACTTCCTAGGTCCCACAAGATGACACCGCTTAATTGACAGAACCTGGTATCTGACCACTCTAGTTGATCTCACCCAATGGGCCTAAAGGTAGGGAGACAGGTGGTCCTTCGTGAATCCAGCCCCTATGCCATGAAGGGCTTTAGATAACAACATTTTGACCAGTGCAGCTCATGAAACAGTGAGGACACATGCATACCATAATGTACCATCAATGCCTATAACATTGCATTCTAGGCCAGCTGTAGCTTTTTAGTAGCCTGTAGAGCAACTCAACGTAGAGCACATTTTAGTAATCCATTTGAGAAGGACCATATCATGAATGAATGTCTGAAGATTTCCCCAGTGTTCACATCCAATTTTTAGCTTCCAAGAATAAAATGCTCAGCCTGGTTAATCAAAACAATCCTTATATTCTTTTTCTGTGCCATAGATTTATTGATACCCAGCTTAATCCTGGTCATTCTGCCCACTGAAGAAAACCTTAAAGTTTTCCAGCAAATTTTCAGAGAAAGGAGAGTTCTATGCTATGCGTATCTTATTATATTTTCTATATTTTATTTTTTTCACATAGGCTAAATTTGAAATCTATCAGTAAAAACTTATTAGCTTTGATTAAAATAAAGAGGATTCTTAATTTCTTATTTACTTCTGAAAACATTTCTCTAATTTTAAAATACACTCCAAAAACAGAAGGTGTAGCCTCAAGTTATTTATTCAAATATAGTTCATTAAATGATGATGGCCTCATTTAAAATTATTTAATTTAGGGCAGTTTGTTAAGTACATAATGTAATACTCTCTCTCTCTCTCTCTCTCTCTCTCTCTCTCTCTCTCTCTCTCTCTCTCTCTCTCTCTCTCTCTCTCTCTGCAAATGGCAGAGGAGGACTGGAGCCACAGAAAAAGGTTGAAAGAGCCGCATGTGGCTCCAGAGCTGCGGGTTGCCGACCCATGGTCTATAGATTACAGAGGAGAGAGGAGATACACTGCAAAGAAGNTCATCTTCAGGCTGGGGTCTTCGGCTTCCTGCTTGTGCGAGCAAAGTGTGATCGGAGCTGTCGTCTCTCTATAAATATTGGTGGGGGTGTGTGGAGTGCTGGCTTAGTTGCTGTAGGTGGATTGGTTGGCTTTGTGGGAGTTATTGTTTGTGGATTGTTCAGCTGTTTCATAACATCCTGGGTAGTTGAGGTGCTGGCTGTGTGCCCATTAGTCTTTTGTGTTATAACATCCTGAGATCTAGTGTAGTGATATCCTGAGTTTTGTGTTGCAACATCCTGGGTGGTTGGCTGTGTTGTAACATCCTGAGCTTTAGACAACCAATCCACCTACAGCAACTAAGCCAGCACTCCACACACCCCCACCAATATTTATAGAGAGACGGCAGCTCCGATCACACTTTGCTCGCACAAGCACAAAGCCGAAGACCCCAGCCTGAAGATAACGAGTGGGAACTCGTCGAAACGTCGCCAAGATACTCTCAATCTTACACGGGAAAAGACCCGAATACACCAAGACCTGCATATATATATAATATATATATATATAATGATCTTCTATATATATATAATGATCTTCTATATATATAATGATATATATTTCTCTCAAGAAAACATATTTTGAGAACATATTCTCTTCATTTTATAATCCACAAAATTGTACGCCATGATAAAAGTGTTAGCCTTTAAGATGCCACATGATTCTTATTTTTGCAACAACACAGGTTAATTAGACTACGGTACCTCTCTACAGTCAAAGTTCAATGTTAACTTTCTGCAAAAGTCAGCTTCATTTCTGGTTGTTTAGTGCAACCTCTACTTATATTCTGCTTAACCTTTTAGTAAATGCTTTGGAATCTTGCTAACATCATCTGAACAGTCTGCCTACTCTGCAGGTTGTTGCAGAGTGGAAAACGAAAACGGGCAGTTCAAACTCAGTCCCCCACTGAGCACTGAGCATGCTTGATATGATTTGCAAGCATATTACACAGGAGCACATTTATATTGCAGGCCTTCGCTCTGGGTCAATCCTTCCTAATCCAGCAATTTCCTTTAGTTTCCTTTAAGTAGGTTGTACATTATTTCAAGCTCTTTTTGCAAAGTAGCCTCTGCAGACATTATGCCAAATGTTGGCTATGTTAAAACTGGCTTTAACTTACTGTAAAATTAAATACCTTCAAAATCAAACTGCATTGATTATATTTAATTACCAAGATTTATTCAAATTTATGTAATAATTTTCTACTTAATGAAAAAAAATTACAATTGTCCGGCTCTTTGACATCTGCCCGAACCAAAACTAACATTTTTTTCCAAATATAATCTTAGAGTCTCTTATATCGAGAAAAGAGATAGGGCTACAAGAATTCCAGCAACTTAATTATTTCTCATCTGAAAATCGATATATGACCATACAGGTAATCCTCCACTTACGACCACAATCAAGCTGGAATTGGGTATGTCTAGCTTAATGAAGAGAAGGACGAGGGGGGACATGATAGCAGTGTTCCAATATCTCAGGGGCTGCCACAAAGAAGAGGGAGTCAAGCTATTTTCCAAAGCGCCCGCAGGCAGGACAAGAAGCAACGGGTGGAAACTAACCAAAGAGAGAAGCAACCTAGAACTAAGGAGAAACTTCCTGACAGTTAGAATAATTAAAAAGTGGAACAACCTGCCTCCAGAAGCGGTGAACGTGCCAACATTGGAAGTTTTTAAGAAGAAACTGGACAGCCATTTGTCTGAAATGGTATAGGGTTACCTGCCTAAGCAGGGGGTTGGACCAGATGACCTCCAAGGTCCTTTCCAACTTTATTATTATTATTATTATTATTATTATTATTATTATTATTATTATTATTATTATTATTATTATTATTATTATTATTATTATTATTATTATTATTACAACATTTCTGCTGCTAAGTGAGAAAGTTGTTAAGTTAATTTTGCCTCATTTTATGACCTTTCTTGCCACAGTTGGTAAGTGAATCACTGCAGTTGTTGCGTTAGTAATATGGTTGTTAAGTGAATTTGGCATCCCTATTGACCTATCAGAAGGTCACAAAAGCGGATCACATGACCCCAGGATACTACAAACATCATAAATATGAGCCAAGCATCTGAATTTTGATCATGTGATGCTGCAACAGTCATAAATGTGAAAAACGGCCATAAGTCATTTTTTTCCAGTGCCTTTGTAACTTTAGCCACTAAATGAACCAACGTTAAGTCAAAGACTACTTGTATATTGGAGCATTGATATTCTCTTTTTCCCGACAGCTGTTTTCCTTGAACCAATGAAATGAAGAGTAGCTGCACTGATATTGTAATACAGGAGACTGGAGCTGGCTATTTATATATCTCCCAAATCGTTATCACCCTGAGAACTGAGCATTTCAGTATATTAATCCAATTTCAGAAAAGATTTTGAGGCTGCATCCAAGTCTTTCTTTGGATTGCCATACCACATAACATCCTGGAATCATTAATTGTACATCCCCTATCACAGTGATGGCTAACGTTTTAGAGACCAAGTGCCCAAAAATTGTCCCGCCTGCCCCACTCCGTCCCCCACCCCACCCACTCCACCTCTGCCCCATCCGCCCCACCCTCACCCCACCTGCAGAGCCACCAACCACCTCCATGGCCCGCCACAGCAGCGCCGTGGTGGCCACACCCTCCGCCTGCGCTTGCAGCATCATCTGTGCAAGACGGGGCGTAATGGCGGAGTCTTGTCCCTGCTGCCTGGCTGCCATGTCCTTGGCTGCACTGCTCTGTGCAGGCTGCACCCAGGGGGCGGCTCTCCTCGGGGGGGGCTGCTGGTGAGGAGGGGGCCGTGGGGCAATGGCGGGACTGGGGCAACGGCGCACATGCCCACAGAGAGGGCTCTGAGTGCCACCTCTGGCACGCATGCCATAGATTCGCCACCACTGCCCTATCAGCAATATGCCAATTTCTTGGCCCAGAATTTGAATTGAATTGGTTTGCTTTTAGGATGACATTTGAATATATCTGCCACTGAGTGAGGTTTTCATTTGTTTCATACACAGGTAGTCCTGTGAGCCCCAAATTTCTGTGACTAAATGAGACATTTGTTAAGTGAATTTTGCCCCATTTTACGACCTTCATGTTCCTAAAGTTAGGAACATGGTTATTAAGTGAATCTGGCTTCTCCATTGACTTTGCTTGTCAGAAGGTCTCAAAAAAGTGATCACCTGATCCTGGGACACAGCGACCATCATAAATATGAACCAGTTGTCAAATGTCTGAATTTTGATCATGTGACCAGTGGGATGCTGCAATGGTCTTAAGTGTGAAAAATGGTCATAAGTCACTTTTTTCAGTGATGTTGTAACTTTGAACGGTCACTAAATGAACTACTGTAAGTGAAGACTACCTGTACAGATTTTTTTGAATCCCCAAAATGCATATGTACAGTTTTACTGGAAAAAGAACTAAGTAGAACTTATTTCTGATTTCCCCCCTATTTTCCAATTCCATCAAAATTTCCATCCTCCTACAGCTTTATAAATAAAACACTAGGAACTCATCTGCAATTCCTCTTCTGGCTAGCTATTTCTGTTTGATTGCAAAAAGGAATCAAAAGACTTTTATACTTTAGCATAGTCAGAGTCCAGGGAAAAACAGCCTATCCCATTATACCTCTTAATCATGTTTGAAACCTGCCCTTTCTGGGCTGCGAATGTTTGTGACGTGACCTTCACCATCCTTGAAACTTGTTGAAAACTCACAGTGATCATCCAGAATTATTTTTGAAGAGCTATCTATTGGGAACTTGAATTACTCACTGTAACAACTTCTTCTAGTTTAATGAAGAGAAGGACGAGGGGGGACATGATAGCAGTTTTCCAATATCTCAGGGGCTGCCACAAAGAAGAGGGAGTCAAGCTATT
>NW_015386150.1:56800-70938 GCF_001527695.2 Protobothrops mucrosquamatus | reverse complement strand
AACCTGCCTCCAGAAGCGGTGAATGCTCCAACTCTGGAAGTTTTTAAGAAGAGACTGGACAGCCATTTGTCCGAAATGGTATAGGGTTTCCTGCCTGAGCAGGGGGTTGGACTTGATGACCTCCAAGGTCCCTTCCAACTTTATTATTATTGTTATTATTATCAGAGCAATTAAAAAAAAGCACAGAGAAGAATCTGTAGGGCTTGTTGAAAGAACGTTAAAGCATTAAGGTAATTCTTGACTTACAATAATTCATCTAGTGATGTTCAAAATTACAACGGCACTGAAAAATGTGACTTATGACCGTTTTTTACAGTTACGACCTTTGCAACATCCCCATGGTTGTGCGATCAAAATTCAGCCGGTTGACAACTCGTTCACATTTATGATGGGTGCGGTGTCCTGGAGTCATGTGATGACCTTTTTACGACCTTCTGACAAGCAAAGTGAATGGGGAACCAGATTCACTTAACAACTGGGCTACTAACTTATCAACTGCAACGATTACTTAACAACTGTGGCAAGAAAGGTTGTAAAATGGGGCAAAACTCACTTATCAACTGTCTCACTGAACAACATAAATGTTTGGCTCAATTGTGATCGTAATTCGAGGACCACCTGTATGGTGCAAGTTTTCTTTAAAATGTCCTTGGAACATGAGGCCAAGTTCATTTGCGTGCCCTTTGTCCCATTTTATTTTCTCTTTAATATTATAGTGCAACGATCAGCCTTGCAATGTCATCAATATAATCTGATTAAATACAGTGAGGGCAAGTGAGGCCACGGAGAGTGAAGGCAAAGAAAAAAATGAGGTCCAAAAGTAAATTTAAAAACGAAACAGAGCAGACCTAGAGGCCTATCATGCTGGGGACAGGCAAAGTATAAAGGGTAGAAATGAAATAAGAAATACAGGTAGACCTTGACTTACAACCATTTGTTTAGTGATCATTCAAAGTGAAAAAAGTGACTTATGACTGTTTTTCACACTTACGACCGCTGCAGCATCCCCACGGTCACGTGATCAAAATTCGGCCGCTTAGCAACAGGCTCATATTTATGATGGTTACAGAGTCCAGGGATCATGCAATCAACTTTTGCAACCTGACGAGCAAAGTCAAAGGGGAAGCCAGATTCACTTAACAACCATGTTACTAACTTATCTGCAGCAATTCACTTAACATCTGTAGCAAGAAAGGTTGTAAAATGGGACAAAACTGACTGTCCCACTTCGCAACAGAAATTTGGGGCTCAATTGTGGTCGTAAATCAAGGACTACCTCTACTATAAATCAAGAGAATACAATGTGAAATAAGAGAAAACCTAAGAAATATTGTATAGCTCGATCTATCATGCCCATCGTTGTACTTCTTCATGCATGTCTACCTTTGTAAATTTTCATCATGTCCATTCTTTAAACTTCTCAGCTCTTGGGTTTTGAGCATCTCAACTCCATTCACAATATTCTTGATCTTCCTCCTTCCACTCAACCCACTCTCTCTTCTCTCATTTCTTCTGCAGTTCTCAAACTTCAGTTTAATATACTTCTTTTGTGCTATTTACTCAAATTTTTCAATCCACATCCTTTCAGCACCCATTCCCTTTATTGTTCTACTACACATATGTTAAGTACTCTACTCCCATTTTGCATTCAACTTACATCCATAAACTAACTGGCCACTTAGTAAATGCAAGTAGATAAATAGGTACCACTTTGATGGGAAGGTAACAATGTTGCATGTGACCAGGAAAATGTCTTTGGAGAACGCTGGCTCCCTTGGCCAAGAAACGGCCCTACAGTCAGACACAACTAGACAGGGAAAACTTTACTGTAACTAACAGACTCTAACTCTGATCTGCCAATTCTTAAACATCATCCAAAGTCAGATAAGTGCTTCTCTTTTCTGAAATGCTGAATTTTCTGTTGATCTCCTATCCATGCCTAATCAGAACCACTTCTATTTATTTTATGAAAATTAACTAAATTTCACTTGGGAGGCTTTAGTTTAGCTTTACTGAAAAGCAGATTCCAACATTGTCCATAAAACTTGATTGAGAGCATGTGTGAAGCCTTAATAAAATTTGGATTAGTTTTAATTTTCTCATTTATTTTTCCAGTTAGAATGAATCACATGGAATCTAAGTTGGTGCACAGTGCAGCATGTTTTTTATTCTTTCCATTTTTGCTAGTATCCATTTGCACTGGATCTGATATTTGCATGGGTTGGCTCTTTAACATTTATTTGTTTATTTGATTAATATTATTTAATTTATTGATCATTAATTAATAAATTAGGAGATGAGTTTTCTCATGTTCAGAAATTGGTTAGATCATTGTATTTGTATCTATTTAAAATATTTTCCTACAATAGTTTAAAGCATCAGCTGTAATATCCAAATATAAATACAGCATGATGGCTGAAATTCAAGAATGACATTAATAGGAGTGTCTGACCCCAGTTGGTAGGTCAACGTACATCGGTGTAGCTAACTTACTAAGGGTGTAGAAGGACAGCAGGTTGCAGAAGGTAAACAGCCATATAAAGTGAAAGCACTGTAACTAGAATTAATTTCTGATAACATTGACTCATGGAAATTCCTATTTCCAGAGCTGGAAGGAATTGATATTAGAGAACAGCTGGTTCCACAGCTGCCAAAATGGAAGAGATTGAGGGAAGAAAAGGGGAAGGGACCAAAGCAAAGAGGAAAGGAGAGAAGAGGACTCTAAGAATTGTACTCTGTCCTTAGTCCAGGTGGTCCTCAACTTACAACCTCAATTGAGCCCAAAATTTCTGTTGGTAAACAAGAGAGTTCATGAGTTTTATCCCATTTTATGACATTTCTTGAGACAGTTGTTCAGTGAATGACTGCAGTTATTAAGTTACTAACACAGTTGTAAAGTGAATCGGTTTTCCCCATTGATTTTGCTTGTCAGAGGTCTCAAAAGGGTGATCAAATGACCCTGAGACACTGCAGCTGTCATAAATACATGGGAGTTGCCAAGCATCCAAAATTTTTGATCACATGACCATGGGGATGCTGCAAAGATCCTAAGTGTGAAAAACAGTCCTAAGTCGTTTTTTTCAGTGCTTTGTAACTTTGAACAGTTGGTAAACGAATAGTTTATGGACCCTTTGGAAGACTTCTGAAGGAACTTCAAAAACTGTTCCTGGTTACTTGGATGTAGGTGTATGCTGACAGACAATGAAGATAGTCCTTTTGTTTAGCACCGTCCAAAGTTATAATGGCAGTGAAACAACTGACTTATAACCTGTCCTCACACTTATAGCACAATCACTGCAGCATCCCTGCAGTCATACGAACAAAATTCAGGCCCTTCCCAGTTGGCATGGATTTTTTTTAAAACAATATTTTATTGAGTTTATATACGTAAGGAAAAAACAGGAACATTATGGATATGGTAAGGGAAGGGAATGCGGGGAAGGGAATAGGGGATTTAGGATAAAATAAGGATAGGTACAATCACATATTTTAACAAACAAGCTACTGCCAGGATCATAATAATGAGTAAATATCATACTCAACCATTTTTAAAATAAGCTTAACTATAGCCATATTGCTAACAATTAATAAACAAATAAATTCAATTAATAAACAAATAAAGTCCTTTTCAGATTCTAACGTGTCTCTAACCAAGTTGTAAAATAAACTGAGTCATCTTTTTCTTTCATCTCCAATGTTAATCCATCCATTTCTGCACACTCTAAGATTTTAGTAATTATAGCCTGGTCAGATGGTAGATTCTCATTTTTCCAAAATTGGGCAAATACTATCCTCGTGTCAGCTGGCATGGATTTCTGATGGTTGCAGCATCCCAGGGTCATGGGATCATCATTTGTGATTTTCCAAGTCAACTTCCAATAAGCAAAGTAAATTGGGAAGCCAGATTCACTTCAGTGCACCACTTGCTTCCCTTAACGACTTCAATGAGTCGCTTAATGACCATGGCAAAAAAGGTCATAAAATCAGGCAGAACTCATTTAACATTTGCCTCGCTTAGCAATAGAAGTTCTGGTCACAGTTGTGATCATAAGTTGAGGACTACGTGAATACTTGATAGCCAAATCTGGCCCTAGGTCAGTGATGGTGAACCTTTTAGAGACCGAGTGCCCAAACTGCAACCCAAAACCCACTTATGCATCGTCGGGTGCCGGGTGGGTGTGGCCCACTGGGGGGTGTGGCCCATTGGGAGGGCGTGGCTGCGGTGGTAACGGCAGACTGGGTGGGACTAAAAAGTTCAATCAATCAATTCCAACTTTGCAAGATCTTTTTTTTTCCCGCGAGAAGTTGAAATTGACTGAATGAACCATTTTTTTTTGTACACGGCGGCGGAGGCCTAAAGTGAAAAGGTTTTATAAAACCCAGCTGAAGGCCTAGGACTGGGGCGACGGCGCGTGTGCCCACAGAGAGGGCTCTGAGTGCCGCCTCTGGCACCTGCGCCATAGGTTCGCCACCACTGCCCTAGGTTCTGCCTCGGTTTACCTTCCCAATATAAGCAACCAAGTCGGAAGATCATTTAAAAGCAGGTTGATTCAACCTTCCATCCTTCCAAGGTTGGTAAAATGAAGACCCAGATTGTTGGGGGCAATAGGCTGACTCTGTAAACCACTTAGAGAGGCTGTAAAGCACTGTGAAGCGGTATATAAGTCTAAGTGCTATTGCTATTAGGGTACCCTGAAAAAGTGGGATCTCTCTATGAAAAGGGAGATCCCCAAGACCTATTTTACATTCCTTTTTATAGTTAAAACAATAAAGAAAAAGGAAAAAGGAAAGTTAGTTGGACAAGATAAGAGTAACCCCTCCTTGCACAGTAAATCAATTACAAAGCCAATTACAAAGCCAGTTGACAGTTGACACTAAGAAACTTTCTTATCAGGAGAAAGTATCCAGATATCTTTCTGTAAATTATCTTTTTAATTTAGGAAAGCTATCTAATCAATCCATACAAACATAGGATA
This sequence comes from Protobothrops mucrosquamatus, assembly GCF_001527695.2. NCBI lineage: Eukaryota > Metazoa > Chordata > Lepidosauria > Squamata > Viperidae > Protobothrops > Protobothrops mucrosquamatus. The sequence goes on along the minus strand of NW_015386150.1, from coordinate 65,962 downwards.
AAGGTTTTCCCACATTACAATCTATAATGAACCTGATCATTATTTTAAAAGAGAGAAAATAAGTCAAATTAAATTACAAAATAACTATGTTAGTTAACAAATTACAAAATCCATATCATGTGCCCCTTATACTCTAAATTATAAATTATTCAAATTAATCATATGCAGAATTAAACATCCAGATCAGTCTGAATTTATTCCCAGACAAAACATATCTAACTCTATCAGAAAGTTATTTAACATACTTCATTTCTGCAAAGGGAATTTAGTTTCATTTATCTGATCTTCTCTGCCTATATCAAAAGCCTTCAATTGACTAGAAAAAAGTATTCATTTACAAAAATATAAACTCGGCTCTAGAATTCATGTACTGGAGAATTTAAATAAGCTATTCAATAATAATTTCAAAATATGATTGACAATATTTATCCAACTAGAACAGCACAAGCAAGAACCAACAATTTTGATTAAAAAACATCAAAGGGGCACTCAAAGATTTGTTCCTCCATCCTCTTTTCCTTTCCTGGGAGAATAATTTAGTTATTATGTGCAAATAATAAAATCCAGAGCATTAAAACTGGGGAATGCAAATTGCCTACTGTATTTGAAGATGACATCCTCATAACCCTTTCTAATGCAACACATTCTTCCCATTTTATTAAAAAAGAACCATGAAATCATCAAAGCCCCCAATTTAAAAGTAACTTTTAAAAATCTACAATACATTCATATTTAGTCTCACAAACAGAAAAAAACCAGTTCCAATATTTTAAACATTCCCTTAAATGCAAAACTGTTCAGTATTCGAGAATTCATGTACTGGAGAAATTAAATAAGCTATTTAATAATAATTACAGCCCTATATGGAAATAAGAAAGCATGTGAAAGAGAGAACAAGACTTATTTAAGCATGTTAGCTCATATAGCAGAAGGAATCTGTTGAAGGAAAAGTCTTCATCAGGGTCCAGTCCAAGCCAGGAATAAACAACATGGTGATTGCTTTAGAAAGAAGGTTGTAGTTTATTGAAGAGGAGAGCCAGAAAGAAAGATGGCTCTGGAAGAAAAAAAGAGTGAGCACATGTAGTAGGGAGTGGGTTTTTATACCCTCTTGGGCTTTTGTTTGGGGTTGTTTCCTGTTCCTGTTTAAGGCTTTGTATTTCCTGTGTCATGTACTTTGACCTGAGTCTGAGTGTGCCCCTTTGGCATCTGTGGGTTAATCCTATTATGCCCTGTCTTAGGGTTGGGCGGGTATGTAGCTTTTAGGTGTCTTTGTCTCCCTAAGCTTCTAGCTGGAGGGCTCCAACCTTCCTGAATGGATTGTTACATCTGCATTTCTACAGTGCTGGTTTCTGCTTGGGGGAGGGAGACTTGGGGCTATTAAGAAAAACTGGGCATGCTTTTCTGCCTCTTTAAGATCCTTTGAGGAAATATAATATTCTGCCCTTTTAATATTTCCTTCTCTGGGGGGGGACTGACTTCCCACCCACCCACCCATCCATCCATCCANTCTATCTATCTATCTATCTATCTATCTATCTATCTATCTATCCATCTATATCTATCTATCTATATCTGTCTGTCTGTCTATCCCTACCTACCTACTTACTTACCTACCACCCATCTCCTGAAGACAAAACTGATACTGCCCATATTACACTGCTTTTTCAATGAGTTCACAAGTACCCAGTTTCTTTCTGATATATGGAGGCCAGATTATTTGTGAGACTATCTCTCCCTGAGTATATCAACCTGTGGTACCAGAATGGATAGGTGGGTGCATCAGATTCTTTCCTTTAAGTGTTGTCATCCAGTGGGACATAGGATGAGCACTTTCTCTGTAAAACCCCCTCCCCCGTGAAATGTTATTCCCCTTGAGATCTGGCAGGCTCCTACCCTTTTGGCTTTGTGGAAGGCCTTCCCACAAGCATTGGGTAGAGTGAGGGTAAACCCCAGTAAGGTGGAAGGTTAACATGTACGGCAGTATTTTTCAACCTCAGCAACTTTGAGCTGTGTGGACTTTAACTCTCAGAATTCCCGGAGTTGAAATCTACACAGTTTAAAGATGCTAGGATTACATAACACTGATATAGGGGCATGATATTTTTCAGTCACCTGGAGTTTTGATTGTAGTTTAATGACTTTTTAATGCTTGTTTCATTTCTTTGTGAGGCAAGATTATGGTACATAAGATGGATGTCTGAAGACGTCGTCTAAATAAATAAATAAATAAAATCATTTTTTTAAAAATGTATCAGTTTTTATTTGAAATAAACTATGATGAAGTCTACCCACGGGTCTAAAAGAAACTCAAGACTTTGATGTAGAGAAACAATTAGATGATCATCTTTGCCAATCTCTCTGGCAGCATGAGGGATTCTTATTAACATCTATTCAGACAATTCCACCATGTCATTAATCTTACAAATAACATCTAAATGCAGCCTCACAGTAGGTTGCTATGAGGCTGTAATTAAAGGGAATATTCTTTCACCTCTGGCGGGAATGTGATAAAGTTTCAAATTTTCGGAAGAAGGTGTTTAATAAAAGGTCCTACATAACTGAACAAAAGACTGAATTCTCTTCAAAATTAAGCTTGCTACTCTGAACAAAAAATGATGTTCTAACAACGACAACAACAACAGAAAAAAATTACTAAGTTTTTACTTACTGCATGTAAATAACTTATGACTCAACAGCAGAAACATCTACACAATATAGATTGATGGCGTGACAAGGTCCGCTGTAAAGCTTTGTTTTAGAAAGACACTGGGGAAAAAAAACATTGTACAACAAAGCAAAGTAGTGAATAATTGTTATGACTTATAAGTTTTGAGTCCAGACTAGCTGTGGCTGGGTGGGCATGACTCAGCAGAAGAAGAGAAAAGGTGCAGCTCCAGGGGTAGGCAACCTTGGCTCTTTTATGACTCGTGGACTTCAACTCCCAGAATTCCTGAGCCAGCACAGCTGGCTCAGGAATTCTGGGAGTTGAAGTCCACGAGTCATAAAAGAGCCAAGTTTGCCTACCCCTGATCTATGGTGTCAGGTAGGCATATGACTCTTGACTGGAGGGGACAGATGGAGGCAGCCAGGAAGTTGAAATCCACAGGTCTTAAAGTTTGCCAAGTTTGGAGACCCCTGATCTAAAGCCTTGGAGAAAACCCACCTCTTCACTTGTTGGGAGACATGCTGCCAGTTTGAGCTAAAAAAAAGGAGAAGAAATATGGAGAGACACATTTCTATGCTTGACCCTGTGCAGCCCAGAGGCATCCAGGAAGTTACTGTCTTTGATAAGTAACTTCCTGGATGCCTCTGGACTGTGCAGGAATTTGATGGCTGGAGAGAGACATCATTGTGAGAGACAGCATTGCTATTGCCCATTGGAGTGGGCAACATCCTTTTCCTGGCCCCCGAGGGAGAAGAGGGGTGAAGGCATCAGCTGGAGGTTTCCTTGGGAAAGGAGAAGAGAAGCGAAGGCCCAAACAGAGGGATGCACTTCACCCCAAAGCAAACAGGGACAGAGAGAGGCAGCAGCCTGCAGGGGGATGCCTAAGGAAGCCCCAGTCTGGGAAGGTGGAGCAAAAGACTCCTAGGGAGATGCATCACTCAAGGGCTATGCAGAGGGCCAATCCTCAAGTTCCCCCAAAATACCCCATACCATGAAGAAAATGTTTAAGCATACACCAAAGTAACTCAGCCAATTCCCTTCTTATCTCTTTCCTAGTGAAATGCTGAGGAGGAGGGAGAAGAAGAATCAGGAGAAGTTGCTAGTTAAATAATGGAGTGGGTGGTTGTTAGAAAACAGTCCTGGGAAAAAACTAGAGAAAGTTTTCAAAAGACAGAAAGAAATGTAGAATATAGAATCATCGGGCTGGAAGAAGATCTTGAAGATCTTCTAGTCTAGTGATGGCGAACCTATGGCACGCGTGCCAGAGGCGGCACTCAGAGCCCTCTCTGTGGGCACACCTGCCACCGCCGCCAGCTCGTGCAGGTCCATTAGGCCACCGCTGGTGCCTGGAGTGGCAGCCCCAGCCAGCACAAAGGAGGCGAAGCAGCTGCCTAGCAAGCTCGAGTAGAGGTGGTAGAACACGCCCCCATGCGCTCGCTGGCCTCTGTGTGTGGGGGCTGCAGCTGCCCCTGCCTCACCTTGCCCCGCAGCAATGGCACCCCCGCCCTAACCCCTCCCTCACCCCGCAGGACAAGCCTCCTGCCCACTGCCCCACCCACCAGAGACACCCTGGATCTCCCCCAATCCTGCCCAGCCCCCACAGGCGTCCTCCCATGAGCAACATCAAGGTGGCCGTGTCCAACCCAGCCATGCCTACTGAGTCTGCCATCACCACTGCAGCTACTCCCACCCAGTGGGCCACACCCCCTGCCCCCCCTGAGGGCACCACAATGCTGGTGCAGCCCTGGCACTTTGCGATAAATAATTGGGTTTTGGGTTGCGGTTTGGGCACTCGGTCTCTAAAAGATTTGCCATCACTGTTCTAGTCCAACCCCAACTCAACGGTTCAGTCAAATGATTGTCCAGTTTATTTATGAAAACCTCCAGTGATGGAGCACCCACTTAATAGTTTTCACTGTCAGAAGATTTTCGGAGCAATGGTGGCATAGCAGTTAAAATGTAGCATTGCAGGCAAATTCTGCCCACAGAGTTCGATCCTGACCAGTTCAAGGTTGACTCAGCCTTCCACCATTTTGAGGTCAGTAAAATGAGGACCCAGATTGTTGGGAGCAATATACTGACTGTTGTGTCCCGTGCCTGCAGAAGCAGGCACGGGAAGTTGCAAGAGTCCCGGGCAATTGCAAAAGCTGCCCGGGACCAGACTGAGCGGCGCCGGCCTTGCGCACATGTGCAAGGCGGGAAAGGATTGCCTCGTGATTGGTTGGAATTGCCCAGGGATCGGAGGGTATATATAGAGGCTTGCGCGCCTCTGGGCTTGTCGTTGTTCATAGAATGGAAGCAGAGAATAAAGACTTGTTAGAAATGCTTCATCTCAAGCGCCATTATTCTCCGGACTTAACACTGACATTGTAAACTGCTCAGAGAGTGCTGTAAAGCACTATGGAGTAGAATATAAGTCTAAGTGCTATTGCTACCCTATTTCTCCTTACTTCTAGGTTGGATCTCTCTTTAACATGTTTCCATCCATTAGTTTTTGTCCTGCTTGCTCTGGTGCTTTGGAGAATAAATCAATGCCCTCATCTCTGTGACAACCCCTGGAGAAAGAGACTTTCTACTCAGATGTTTGTTTTTAATTCCTGTAAACATTCTTGTGCATGGCAAAGAAACAAAATGTCCACTGCAGCTGGACCAGCAACACAGGAAGACAAATAAATGACCCTACACAAAAGGTGCCAGATTTTGAACTACCACAGCAGCAATGAACGATCCTGAATAGGATTTGCACCTTACACGGCATCTCCCCGGACTCTCTAGGGCACGGGCGTCAAACTCGCTGTATCACGAGACATGTTGTGATGTATTGTGACTTTTTTGCATTGCCGGAGCTGGGGTGGGCGCGGCCTCCACATGATGCAACCGGCCCGCAGGCCAGCAGTTTGACACCCCTGCTCTAGAGCATAGTATCCTTTCCTCAGTATGACTGTGGGGTCCCACATCAAACTGATATCACATCACGATTGGCTCTAAGCTGAGGGCATATACCAGTCCAGTGTCTCATTTTTTTCACATAAACAATGCTGCCCTTCAATGGTGAGACACCATAGGCACTGATATCTGAATATAGGTCTTTTTAACATTCATATTTTATTGTATTTAGGCAACAAAAACCAAATGTACAGGTATAGTATAGGGGGTACCTTGCTCAATAGTAGTAACTGTGAGAGGGATCTCGGAGTCCTAGTGGACAATCAATCACTTAAATATGAGCCAGCAGTGTGCTGCAGCTGCCAAAAACGCCAACACAGTGCTAGGCTGCATTAACAGAGGGATAGAATCAAGATCACGCGAAGTATTAATACCACTTTACAATGCCTTGGTAAGGCCACACTTGGAGTACTGCATCCAGTTTTGGTCACCACGATGTAAAAAAGATGTTGAGACTCTAGAAAGAGTACAGAGAAGAGCAACAAAGATGATTAGGGGACTGGGGGCTAAAACATATAAGGAACGGCTGCTGGAATTGGGTATGTCTAGTTTAATGAAGAGAAGGACGAGGGGGGACATGATAGCAGTGTTCCAATATCTCAGGGGCTGCCATAAAGAAGAGGGGGTCAAGCTATTCTCCAAAGCGCCTGAAGGCAGGACAAGAAGTAATGGATGGAAACTAATCAAGGAGAGAAGCAACCTAGAACTAAGGAGAAACTTCCTGACAGTTAGAACAATTAACCAGTGGAACAACCTGCCTCCAGAAGTGGTGAATGCTCCAACACTGGAAGTTTTTAAGAAGAGACTGGACAGCCATTTGTCTGAAATGGTATAGGGTTTCCTGCCTGAGCAGGGGGTTGGACTAGNCCAGAAGTGGTGAATGCTCCAACACTGGAAGTTTTTAAGAAGAGACTGGACAGCCATTTGTCTGAAATGGTATAGGGTTTCCTGCCTGAGCAGGGGGTTGGACTAGATGACCTCCAAGATCCCTTCCAACTTTATTATTATTATTATTATTATTATTATTATTATTATTATTATTATTATTATTATTATTATTATTATTGTTGTTGTTGTTGTTGTTGTTGTTGTTGTTGTTGTGATTGTGATTATTATATCTAGGTGCAATGCTAATATATATTGCAAGTCAATGTATGATATGCCATATATGCTGAATAAATAAATAAGCCAATACATTTAAAATAAACAAAGCCTCTATGGACCCTGTCCCTATGAAACAACTGTTATGCTTAAAGCCACATGCACATCCAGCCAGGAAAAGTGCCATTCAGACACGTTGTGACAACTGTTCTGCAAGAAATGGTGGCAATTTATTGTTTATATGAGAAAAAAGCATCTGGCATCCACTCACATCAAAAATTACAAGCAAGTTAAAATGTCCCAACACTTTTTAATTAAAAATGAAATCATGTTTGATAAAAACAAAACCAAACTGGTTACTAATCCATAAATGACTATCTTCCATAAGCACCAACGTAATTATTGTTAAGGGAGGTAGAAGCACGGAAGTATATGTATTTTTTTCAGTGAAAGTTAAACAGGCTGCATGCACACACACATTTACTTATTTTTATGGTTTGAAGCTCCAGGATTGTGAGACCAGCTGATGCCTGCAGTGACTGGACCGTTCTAGTACATAAAAGGGGATGTCTCTGAAATGAGCTTACAAAAAAATTCAGGAACGGAGCACAGATAGCTTGCCAAAAACAAATGGCATGTTTTATTTTAAAAGTGGAGTAAAAATAAATGCTGTTTCTGGAAATGTTTTGCATAGTAATATTCTTGATCAAAGATTGGTCATTCATAAAGCAAAACAAATGCTTTATGGATTTTCCATTTGGCAGCTGTTTGTTCAGCTGGTTAAAAACTATTAATCAGCTTCATTTTATTTCTTGTAGATAGGGGACCTGGCATTTGGCCCATTTGCTCTTCTCTTCTTTTTATAATTCACATTCTCCTTCTCTTGACCTTCAACTAAGCCTCTTCCCATTCCATTCTTCATGCAGCCCTTGGATATTGATCATCTCTTTGAATATCTGAAAAATGCTGATTGAGTAATTATCTCTCCAGCTTCTCGCTTTTGCAGCATTAACTGAGAAAATCAAAAGCACCTCACACAGAACTATTGCTAGTCAGTTACAGTTTAGGCCAGGGATAGGCAACCTCGGCTCTTTTATGCAGTGCTTTTTTTGTTTAAAAAAANGAGACTGGACAGCCATTTGTCTGAAATGGTATAGGGTTTCCTGCCTGAGCAGGGGGTTGGACTAGATGACCTCCAAGGTCCCTTCCAACTTTATTATTATTATTATTATTATTATTATTATTATTATTATTATTATTATTATTATTATTATTATTATTGTTGTTGTTGTTGTTGTTGTTGTTGTTGTTGTTGTTGTTGTGATTGTGATTGTGATTATTATATCTAGGTGCAATGCTAATATATATTGTAAGTCAATGTATGATATGCCATATATGCTGAATAAATAAATAAGCCAATACATTTAAAATAAACAAAGCCTCTATGGACCCTGTCCCTATGAAACAACTGTTATGCTTAAAGCCACATGCACACCCAGCCAGGAAAAGTGCCATTCAGACATGTTGTGACAACTGTTCTGCAAGAAATGGTGGCAATTTATTGTTTATATGAGAAAAAAGCATCTGGCATCCACTCACATCAAAAATTACAAGCAAGTTAAAATGTCCCAACACTTTTTAATTAAAAATGAAATCATGTTTGATAAAAACAAAACAAAACTGGTTACTAATCCATAAATGACTATCTTCCATAAGCACCAACGTAATTATTGTTAAGGGAGGTAGAAGCACGGAAGTATATGTATTTTTTTCAGTGAAAGTTAAACAGGCTGCATGCACACACACATTTACTTATTTTTATGGTTTGAAGCTCCAGGATTGTGAGACCAGCTGATGCCTGCAGTGACTGGGCCGTTCTAGTACATAAAAGGGGATGTCTCTGAAATGAGCTTACAAAAAAAATTCAGGAACGGAGCACAGATAGCTTGCCAAAAACAAATGGCATGTTTTATTTTAAAAGTGGAGTAAAAATAAATGCCGTTTCTGGAAATGTTTTGCATGGTAATATTTTTGATCAAAGATTGGTCATTCATAAAGCAAAACAAACACTTTATGGATTTTCCATTTGGCAGCTGTTTGTTCAGCTGGTTAAAATTATTAATTAGCTTCATTTTATTTCTTGTAGATAGGGGACCTGGCATTTGGCCCATTTGCTCTTCTCTTCTTTTTATAATTCACATTCTCCTTCTCTTGACCTTCAACTAAGCCTCTTCCCATTCCATTCTTCATACAGCCCTTGGATATTGATCATCTCTTTGAATATCTGAAAAATGCTGATTGAGTAATTATCTCTCCAGCTTCTCGCTTTTGCAGCATTAACTGAGAAAATCAAAAGCACCTCACACAGAACTATTGCTAGTCAGTTACAGTTTAGGCCAGGGATAGGCAACCTCGGCTCTTTTATGCAGTGCTTTTTTTGTTTAAAAAAA
>NW_015386150.1:51529-55847 GCF_001527695.2 Protobothrops mucrosquamatus | reverse complement strand
CAGCCCTTGGATATTGATCATCTCTTTGAATATCTGAAAAATGCTGATTGAGTAATTATCTCTCCAGCTTCTCGCTTTTGCAGCATTAACTGAGAAAATCAAAAGCACCTCACACAGAACTATTGCTAGTCAGTTACAGTTTAGGCCAGGGATAGGCAACCTCGGCTCTTTTATGCAGTGCTTTTTTTGTTTAAAAAAAAAAGATGCCAGAACTCACACAGGTTATACAACCCGCCTTGCCTACCCTACAAGGTTCCATCCAAAAAAGGTGCCTGAACTCCGTTCTGGGTGTTCTATGACAAAAAAAAAACAAACCCTGCTTTTATGACTCATGGACTTCAACTCCCAGAATTCCTGAGTCAGCATAGTTGAAATCCATGAGTCATAAAAGAGCCGAGGTTGCCTACCACTGGTTTAGGCTATAGGCAAACTCTGGGTAGTTTATGTTTAGTGTGTCATGAAAGCCAAGGCAATCGGGTGAGCCAGTTTGATGTAGTGGTGAAGAAAATTCAGGAGACACTAAGTTTTAGTCCTTCCTTGGGCATGGCAGCTGGCTGGGTAACTTTGTGCCTTTTAGGAGGGTTATTATGGGAAAAATAGAAGGCAGGAGTATTAGGTATATCACTGCCTTGAGCTGACACCTATATATCTATTTATCCATCCATCCATCCATATCTATCTATCTAGCCAGCTGTCATCATCTGTCTGTCTGTCTGCCCAACTATCATCTCTCTCTCTGCATCCATTCCCATCCACCCACTTGACTCCTGGCAACTGCCTGGACAAGTCTATTCAGTTTTCTTGGCAACATTTTTATTATCTGTTTTTAGAAGACAGATGGCCTTTTAATATTTATTCTCAAATGAACATTGATTTATTTATTGCATTTGCCATGTCTTGAGAGATGAAGACAGCGACAAAGATGATCAGGGATAAAAGGAAGGGTTGCTGGAATTGGGTATGTCTAGTTTAACGAAGAGAAGGACGAGGGGGGACATGATAGCAGTGTTCCAATATTTCAGGGGTTGCCACAAAGAAGAGGGAATCAAGCTATTCTCCAAAGCACCTGAAGGCAGGACAAGAAGCAACGGATGGAAACTAACAAAGGAGAGAAGCAACCTAGAACTAAGGAGAAACTTCCTGACAGTTAGAACAATTAACCAGTGGAACAACCTGCCTCCAGAAGTGGTGAATGCTCCAACACTGAAAGTTTTTAAGAAGAGACTGGACAGCCATTTGTCTGAAATGGTATAGGGTTTCCTGCCTGGGCAGGGGGTTGGACTAGATGACCTCCAAGGTCCCTTCCAACTTTTTATTATTATTATTATTATTATTATTATTATTATTATTATTATTATTATTATTATTATTATTATTATTATTATTATTATTATTATTATTATGTTGTTGTTGTTGTTGTTGTTGTTGTTGTTGTTGTTGTTGTTGTTGTTATTCCTATGAAACTCTTAATTTTATGCCCAGAACAACTTGCTTGTATGGTAGATAAAGCTGGAAGTGATTCATCTAGAGTCACTCAATAAACCACATGGCCAAGTGAGGAACTAGATTTTAGACCCATAGAATCAGATTCATATATGACTTGCTATGCTTTACTCATATCCATTAATGAACCCAGGGATGTCATAAAACAGACCTCCCCAACCTTTCCGGGTTGGCAGCCCAGAGGGAAAGGGCAGGGAAATGTACATGCGTGTGTGCCATGTACATTCATGCGCACATGTGCAAAAAGGGCACACACAGCAGTAATAGGACCTGTGTGCATGCGCAAGCGGGCCACACACAGCCACGGCGGCACTGGTGGTGGCATTGGTGTCTGCACACATGTGCAACTGGGACGCTAGTACCCACGCACATGTGCAAACAGGGTGCTAGTGCCCGTGTGATGCTGATGGTGCCACTAGTGCCCCCACGCATGTGCAAATGGGGCTGTTAGTTCCTGCGCGGTGGCACTAGCGTGAGTGGGGACTCGCCAGCCATTCCCACAGCCCAATGGCCAACAGGCCACGGACTGGTACTGGCCCACAGCCCACAGGCTGGGGAGTCCTGTCATAAAACAAGTAAACTAAAAACAAAAACATCATTAAGTAAATGCTGCAGTTCAGTTTGTCAGGTATTATTGTAGTTCTAGAAGCTTTAAGGTTCTATACAACTGCACCAAGATTAAAGAACTTCACCTCAGGAGTCAGGATTATTCTCTACATATCAATTGGATGCCACATTACGGCCTGATGCTTCCTGTAGTCAAGAAGAAGCCCTTCAAACCTTTAGATGCTCTTTTTGGAGATAGAAAGAATAGTACATTTTGGTAATATAACCCAAATCCCAGTGAACAAACCTCGTATGATGATATTGGTAAAGGTAAAAGGTCAAGGTTTCCCCTGTCCAGTTGTGTCCAACTGTAGGTGGTGCTGCTCCTCTCCGTTTCTTAGCAGAGGGAGCCAATGTTGTCCAAAGACACTTCCACAATCGCATGGCCAGCATGACTATACACCAAGGCCCATGGAATACTGTTACTTTCCCACCATAGTGGTACCTATTGCTCTATTCACATTTGCATGCTTTCAAACTGCTAGGTGGGCAGGAGCTGAGGCAAGTAATGGGAGCTCACCCCATCACCTGGCACTTGGATCTTGAACCCAGGCTGTTAGCTTTCCAGCTGACCCAATTGATCCACCAGAAATGGATGCAAAATTGTGGGATATTCACTAATAATTTGGACTCAAAAAGTTAAACATTACCTAGTGCAGGGCTTTTCAACCAGTGGTACGGGTACCACCTGTGGTACATTGGCACCTGGCAGGTGGAACACGACCATCTTAGAAAAGTGGTAGCGGGAGAGGGGAATGAGCTGAACGGTGGCAGCACTACACAAGCCTGAGCGAGAGATGGCTGGAACTGCAGGGCTGTCAGGGCTTAGCGGAAGCGCCAGGATCAGCGCTTCTTCGGGACTGTCAGGGCTCGGTGGAAGCGCCAGGATCAGCACCAGGCTCCAGCTGGGCCCTGAAGAAGCACCAATCAGCTGGAAAGCAGCACTGATCCTGGCGCTTCTGCTGAGCCCAGAAGAAGCGCCGAACAGCTGGAATGTTGTAGCATCTCCAGGGTCTTGTGATTTACATTCAGATGCTTGGCAACTGATTCATATTTATGACGGTCACAGTGTCCCAGGGTCATGTGAAGTGACCAAAACCTGCTGCAACCACCCAGCAGACGGGGGGAATAAAAACCAAACACCTCCCACCCCACCCCATCCCGCTGCCAATCCTCAACATAAATGCTCAAAACAATGAAAACCTCGGACTGGGTGGGCAGGCAAGTGTCCTGCTCGGCTGTGCCTTGGGGGGTACTTTTTCAGTGCCATTGTATCTTCAAAAAGTCACTAAGCGAACTGTTGTAAGTCGAGGACTACCTGTACTTTATCACTTTTTTTCCTTTTGGGGGGGTCATCAAGTTTTTGACACCTTGCTAGGCGATGGTGGTACTCGGATATTGCCATATCCTGAAAGTGGTACAATGGGTGAAAAGGTTGAAAAGCCCTGACCTAGTGAGTCTTTTTTTCCAGTCTTGCCCTAAGAGCTAGTTAATGTTTACTTTGGGTGCAACCCATGCAGAAACACAACTGACCATTTTGTTAGGCACAATAGGAAAAGAAGGCCCTGGCTGGAACAGGTTATTATATCATAAACCTGAGTGTTCCTTTAAAGCAGTGAATTTCAAACTTGGCAACTTTAAGATGTGTGGGACTTCAACTTTCAGAATTCCCCAGCCAGAAAACTTGACTATGCCTCTTGGGTTCTGGCAGTTTGGCATTTTTTTGCAGGCAAGCTGTTTTGGCATTGTGATTTCATTGCTCTGTGTTAACACCTGTCTTGCTTGTAAATTGCAAAAACCTGAAGTAAAGTCTTGGAACGAAATTCCTTGCTGTCTGTGCCTGTTTCATTGGGACAAGGCAATATTACAAATTCAGAACATCTGCACATTCTTCTGTTATTTGGAAAATGTACAGCTGTCCTCCTGTTCATCAAAAGGTTGTTACCAAGAGAATGAAGAAGCTCAGAGACAAATTGGCTCCTAAAAGTGAAATAATGCAGTTGTTAAATTTATGTCACCTAATCCCTCTTCCTTTTCAAAATTGTGATTAGAGAAGCTTCTGTGAAAATCTTGGGAGTGCTTACTTGTCACGATATTGGCATTTGGCTTGTCAGGAAATGAGATGATTTCAGCCCCTAAAGGGTTGGGAGGCTGGAGAAATGAGAAATTAGGTTGAACTCAGTTCTAGGGAGCCAAACAATTGGCCCTT
>NW_015386150.1:30787-51331 GCF_001527695.2 Protobothrops mucrosquamatus | reverse complement strand
TGTCTTGAGATCCCTGGCTCCAAACTTCCTGATGGTTCCACATCTGCATTTGTATAAGACTAGCTACTGCTTTGGGCAAAGAGATGAGGCCAGGTTTGGTTTCTGCTTTTCAAAAAATGCTTTTAAAAATCCTTTTGGTGAACAATATCTTTCTTTCTGCCTTTTTAATATTTCCTTCTCTGGGCTAACTTCCCACACATACTATGTATGCAAGGAAGTTACATGCATGATAATTCATAGGCAGATTTCATGATATCTTATACATAAGTAACTCTTCATAAAAATATGTAATGAAGCGTACTTAGGGAGAGGGAGACAAAGCATGTTAATATCAACTACAGAAACAAGGGCAAACATTAGTCCAAGTTTTGATTCAACTTCAGGTTCACTTCCTGCCTTGTTTTAACAGAATAACAGAATAACAGAGTTGGAAGGGATCTTGGAGGTCTTCTAGTCCAACCCCCTACTCAGGCAGGAAACCCTATACACGTGGTGGCAAACCTATGGCACGCGTGCCACAGGCGGCACACAGAGCCCTCTTTGTGGGCATGCGCCCATCGCCCCAGTCCTAGGCCCTCAGCTGGGTTTTATAAAACCTTTTCGCTTTAAAAAAATAAAAGGTTCAATCAATCAATTTCAACTTCATGCGGGGAAAAAAAAGATCTCCCAAAGTTGGAATTGATTGATTGAACTTTTTAGTCCCACCCAGTCTGCTGTTACCACCGCAGCCACGCCCACCCAATGGGCCACACCCACCCAATGGGCCACGCCCACCCGGCACCCGATGATACATAAGAGGGTTTTGGGTTGCAGTCTGGGCACTCGGTCTCTAAAAGGTCCGCCATCACTGCCCTATACCATTTCAGACAAATGGTTGCCCAATCTCTTCTTAAAAACCTGCAGTGATGGAGCACCCACAACTTCTGGAGGCAAGTCATTCCACTGATGAATTGTTCTAACTGACAGGAAATTTCTCCTTAGTTCCAGGTTGCTTCTCTCTTTGGTTAGTTTCCATCCGTTGCTTCTTGTCCTGCCTTCAGGCGCTTTGGAAAATAGCTCGACTCCCTCTTCTTTGTGGCAGCCCGAGATATTGGAACACTGCTATCATTGAGATTATTGATGACTCACAGATTAGCAGTAATCAGGAGCTTCTGCTCTTTTACTTTACTCATCCTCCTTTTACAGATTCACAATCCATGTACCGGAAGTCCTCCACTTACGACCTCAGTTGAGCCCAAAATTTCTGTTGCTAAGTGAGACATTTGTTAAGTGGGTTTTGCCCCATTTCTTGCCACAGTTGTTAAGTGAATCACTGCAATTGTTAAGTTAGCAATGTCCTTGTTAAGTGAATCTGGCTTGCCCATTGGCTTTGCTTGTCACAAGATCACAACACGGGATTACGTGACCCCGAGACACTGCAACCGTCACAAATATGAGTCAGTTGCCAAGTGTCCTAGTTTTGATCATGTGACCATCAGGATGCTGCAATGGTCGTGTGAAAAATGGTCACTTTTTTTCAGTGCCGTTGTAAGTTTGAGCGGTCACTAAATGAACTGTTGTAAATCGAGGAATAGCTGTATTGAGAACATAACATCAATATCATCAAATACACACACACACACACCGCAAGGCTCATAACCTGCAAGGATCTGCATCATTCTTAAAGTAAATCTTCCTGTTTTGCCTTCCAAATATCCGGACTGGGCAGATGTATTCGGAAACAAAGACACGCACACATCAGTCTGTAAGTGCACAATTAGCCTCATTCCTGGAGGCCAAATTCCTATAAAACACCCAAGCAGAAGTAGCCTGCCTAAAGTTATTGGCAATAACTTCTAGAAAAGCTTATCTATCACCCCTTCTCCTTTCCTGCCAATGCATCCAACTTTTGGATGAAAAAGAAAGAATGGCTCTCAGTGGGGAAATAATGAGTACTGGATCATTAAACATTAAAAATAGCTATCCCTTCCCTTTCATTTCTGAACAACTAGAAAAGTCTTTGCCAAGTTGAACCTCTGGAGATCTTCACTTTGGAAGAAGGGTAAAATATTTAACAGCTTTTGATTATTGCCCCGGGAAGTGCGAATACACAGATAGTCCTTGACTTAGGACCGTCATGAAGCCTGCCCATTAATGTTGTAAATCATGATGGCCATAAGGCAGACTATCATGTGACCAAACTGATTTTACAACCTTTTATTGGCAACGGTCATTGAGTGAGTCACCATGGTCGTTAAGTGAATCTGCAATCGTACAGCAAACATCAGAGTTGTTAAATGAACTCATTGCTCGCTATGGGGTGTTTTTGCTGATAACTGGGAGTAAATGCCCGTTTTCAGCAAAAATGTCATAAATTGTGATCATGCGATCGTGGGATGCTGCAAATGGCCGTACATGTTTCAGTTGCTAACACCAATAATAATGATAATAATAATTATAACAACAACAACAACAACAATAAATAATAATAATAAAGTTTGGAGGGACCTTGGAGGTCATCGTCCAACCCCCTGCTTAGGCAGGAAACCCTATACCATTTCGGACAAATGGCTGTCCAGTTTCTTTTTAAAAACTTCCAGTGTTGGAGCATTCACCACTTCTGGAGGCAGGTTGTTCCACTGGTTAATTGTTCTAACTGTCAGGAAGTTTCTCCTTAGTTCTAGGTTGCTTCTCTCCTTGATTAGTTTCCATCCGTTGCTTCTTGTCCTGCCTTCAGGTGCTTTGGAGAATAGCTTCACTCCCTCTTCTTTGTGGCAGCCCCTGAGATATTGGAACACTGCTATCATGTCCCCCTTCGTCCTTCTCTTCATTAAACTAGACATACCCAATTCCAGCAACTGTTCCTTATATGTTTTAACCTCCAGTTCCCTGATCATCTTTGTTGCTCTTCTCTGTACTCTTTCTAGAGTCTCAACATCTAGAAATGTGGTCACATGACACATGGCTGTAAGAACTTCAAAATTAGATCATAAGTACCTGGGGATGGGGGGGAGGTCTGTTGGAACTCTGAACTGTTGCTAAGCAACTAGTTGTAAGTTGAGGACTGCCTGTACAGTGATGTCTTATGGATTGTCAGACAGAACATCTGCTTTGCAAAGATTTATTAATCATGTTTTTCATAATTATTGTAGTAAGGTAGACCTTGCTTAACTTTAGTCATTGAGATCGGAACTTCCATTGCTAAACAATGTGGCTTATAAGCATAATTTCACATCACTGCATCACTAAGCAACGACAATCCTGACAATCCCCATTGCTGTTGTTAAGAAAGTATTGGGTGGGTCATCAAGCGATGACCTCATGTGACTGGGACTTGTGACTTCCTGGCAGCTTTTAATATGCGAAGTCAATGGGGAAGCCAGCTGGAAGTCATGGATCCCAGTCACGATAAGCCTTTCTTAAGGCAGCTCACAAGCAGGTTGGTGGGCAAGCAGGTGAGCGCTCAGGTGAGCTGTCGGGCAGAGGACGGGTGCTGCAGCCCAAGTCCAGCAAGGCTGGGCATGGAAGGTGCAGTGTGAGTGAAGCCGGATGGGGCAGCCACCTGCCTGCCTGGGACCCACACTTACTCTGCTGCCTATGAGCTCCCCACTTCCCTGCCAGCGTCTCCATTGACTTTGCTTGTGGGAAGTTGGCAAGGAAGATGGCAAATGGTGATGGCAGCACTAGCAATAGCATTTAGACTTATATACCACTTCACATTGCTTTACAGCCCTCTCTAAGTGGTTTACAGAGTCAGTATAATGCCCCCAACAATCTTGGTCCTCATTTTACCAACCTCGAAAGGGTGAAAGGCTGAGTCAACCTTGAACCAGTCACAGAATCAAACGCCTGCCACATGATCATGTGACCATGGGAAGCTGCAACCATTTTAAAGGCAAGCCGGTTGCCAAGTGCCTGAATTGTGATCACGTAACTGTGGGGGCACTGAGGCATCCAGAACTTTGAGGATTGGCTGTAAGAACCTCTCTTTCAGCACTTTTGTATCTTTGAACAGTTGCTAAATGAGTGGTTGTTAGGAACTATCTGTATATGCATGACAATTGATTTCAATCATTTATCCTAAGCTTCCTGCTATCTATAACAGTGGGCCCCAACTTTTTGGGCAACAGGGACTGGTTCCATGGAGAGAGGTTTGTCTGAGGGGGCGTCTTTTGTGTGCTGTCTGCATCCCACAAATGGGGCTTTGTTTGTTTGTGTGGCCCAGTTTCTGTCATGCTGCAACCCGGTACCGATCCACGGACCAGGGGTTGGGGACCCCCGATCTATAATGACTGTATATGAGCAGTTAACAGCTCTATGTTAGAGAAACATGTCTGCATAAGACTATTTGGGCTAGTGTATTTCCCCTGAAATCCCCATCCCTCCACCATCAGAAATGTACAAACCTCCTTGGATATGCCTATTTTTAACACAAATTTATTCCACATTTTCTAATTCCTCTGGCCACACCAGTGCCTTGTCCTACCAAGAAGGCGGATCCCTTTAAGTGGCATTTCATTGCTCAGCAGCCATTTCTTCACCTCAACTAGGTGTCCTTTTCTCAACCCATCCTGCTCATCTACATTTTTTGTCTCTTTGTTGCACAGTCTGGTGCCTCTGATTTCACCTTGGGAATTGTGCTTTTATCCGCTCCAGGTATCTAGGCAACAGCCTCCCCTGTGAATTCTTTTCTCAACAACTGCCAGGATCTCCCCCCCCCCCCCAAAAAAAACCCCGATGACATTTTTAACAAGGAGGTTTTGGCCATTAAGGAAGCCTTTCATATCTGACGCTTGCTCTTGAAAAGTGTTAATTGCCCTAATGAAAGTAAACGATCACAAACTCCAACTTCTAAACTCGTGGGACAATCCAGGGTTGTCATTCAAAGCATAAATGAACAGGCTCGAATATGATATTCTTGACACATTATACAAAGACCTACTCCCCTTGAGAAATCGATTGGACTGGGAAATATGGAAGAGAAAAAAAATGGATGCAGTCAATTTCAGCATTAAGGTTGATACACTCAATTCCAATGACAACAGATGTACCATTGGCAGACTTTGAGAATCAGGTTGGTTGAGAATCAGATCCTCCTGGGGAAGATCTTTCTATGTGGTTTCTAAGTATTGACATTCATTTGACAGCACATCATCAATCAAATTCCAAACATGCAAAACAATCAACCACATATTTTTATCTTACACCCCTGCCTCCATTCTTCATTCCGAAATCTTTGCAGCCTCCTCCGCATAACTTGCCCCTTGTTCCAAGAGAAAGGGAGATATTCCTTCTTTAACTGACTGAAATCATATTCAGCAGAAATTATAAGACCCATGTGGTAACTGAACAAGGACCATCTGTAAGCAACATATGGTCCAAGGGATGTATTCTTGTTCCTTTGCAATTACATTGATTTAATGTTCCAAAGATTGTGCGTAGGGCAGGGTGAAAATAAATAGGGGTCAAAGCTATGAAAATACAGTTAAATTATATCCTAGAACTTATCATACATAGAAAGCAGCCAAAAAGTTGTTTGTGGATAGAAGATATATCTACACCTTTTAAATATGAATGTTAATTCCATGTTGTAGGAACGCTGATCAATAGGGCTCTATTTGGTCAATCTTTAATTCCTTGTTTATGATTTGAATATACAATTGTTCTAATACATATTACTTTTTCATTTTCGTTTATTTTGTTTTGCTTCTTGTTTTATTACTTTCTATTGCACTTAGATTTTTTTTTATTTGTTATGAATTTAAAAAGCCAACCAGGAGAAGGAACTAATTTCTAGAGTCTGACCCAGTCAGCTGGTGGCAGCAGCAGCTAAGAAGCTCACCCTAGGCCAGGGGTAGGCAACCTCGGCTCTTTTATGACTCATGGACTTCAACTCCCAGAATTCCTGAGTCAGCATAGTCCATGAGTCATAAAAGTCCATGAGTCATAAAAGAGTCGAGGTTGCCTATCCCTGCTTAGGCCTAGCCCAGGGGTAGGCAACCTTGGCTCTTTTATGACTCATGGACTTCAACTCCCAGAATTCATGAGTCAGGAATTCTGGGAGTTGAAGTCCATGAGTCATAAAAGAGCCAAGGTTGCCTACTCCTGCCCTAGGCCTAGCCAAAGCAGGGGAACCATTTTCTGCTTTTATTCTCTTCATACTTGTGTGAAGTGCAAATTGGATTGAAAAAAATTAGAAGACCAGCAGATGGCACCAAAGAGACACAGAAAACTTTAATTCATTGCTACCATAGTACTAGTGGCTGCCCAAAGTTTTACAGCGCAAATGTGATTACTTGTATATTTTGAATGGGAATGAGAAGTAAAAATGCAGAAGGAATAGTTGTAGGACTGGCACCAGAGGGTTTTCTGTCACTGAAGTTTTGGGACACCTCCTAGTGGACCTCCTGGTGGACACTTCCTGGTGGATCATCAGTTAAGGATGCTGAGCTTGTCAGATGGAAAGCTGACAGCCAGATTCAAGCACCGAGCGCCGGGCAACAAGGTGAGTTCCTATTCCTGCCCACCTAGCAGTTTGAAAGTATGCAAATGCAAGTAGATTAAGCTGCATTCATTATTAAACCTATGAAATGCCCCCCACACACACATCTATTACTTGCTTAAAATACCCTTGTAAGAAAACATTTGCCGCAAGACCCTGAGGGTGACAGGGAGAGACCCTAGGGCCCAGTGAACTAAATTGTTTATATTCATTGACCTTTTCTCAAAGATAGTGGTCAACTTGCAGCAGGTCGCTTAGCAACCATTCAAAGTTACAATGGAGCCCCGAAAAAAGACTTACGATCCAGTTATGAAGTTCTGCCATCTCCCCACAGGTCACGTGGTCATATTTTAGCCACTTAATAAGCAGTCTGCATTTATGGCCCTTTGCAGCCTCCCATGGTCACATGACCATGATTTATGATAGTTTTGACTGTCATGAAGTTTATTTTCAATTTCCAGCAAAAACCAGCCAATACCGATCAATGGACTTGTCTAACAACTATCACAAAAAAGGTAGTAAAAACGGCCCTCTGACTGCATGGTGACCCTCTTTATGACTGTCACAACTTATGACTGTAATTGCCAGGCCAAATTACAGCCATAACTTGAGGACTACCTGTATGGCTAGCATGCTGACCTAATAGGAAGGGAGAAATAATGTGAAGGACATTCATATGGATTTATCAAAAGCATTACAACGCTATCCTGTAATATACACTTTGTCCACCTTTGTCTTATTTTGATATGTATTATTATTATTATTATTATTATTATTATTATTATTATTATTATTATTATTATTAATAATAATAATAATAATAATAATAAAGTTGGAAGGGACCTTGGAGGTCATCTAGTCCAACCCCCTGCTCAAGCAGGAAACCCTATACCATTTCAGACAAATGGCTGTCCATTCTCTTCTTTAAAACTTCCAGTGTTGGAGCATTCACCACTTCTGGAGATAGGTTGTTCCACTGGTTAATTGTTCTAACTGTCAGGAAGTTTCTCCTTAGTTCTAGGTTGCTTCTCTCCTTGATTAGTTTGGGTCAAAGCTATACAAGATGTGGCTCTACTTTTGCTCAGGATTGCATACTAATAAAATTGAAAGTGACTTGATTGTTTTAAGTGAGCCAGGTTTTAGTCGTAACAGATAAGAATAAAAGAGGAAACAGGAAGTGATGAATTGTTGAAAACTCCTTCTTTAATGCTGCACATGTAACGAAAAGATTGTATCCTTCTTCTAAATGTGGTGGCAGGTTTACAAACCGTAACAGAAAATAATTTATTATAGAAAATAATTTATTATAGAATGCAGCAAATGTTGAAAGTCTAATCCCATTTCATCCTAAATTATTTGTACATGACTTCAGTAAACCAAACCTTTCTCCAAAACATTCTCAACTGCCGTTGTATATGTTAACAACTGCCAAGGGTTTTATATCCTTGTTTTTGGAAAATACCTTTGATCTCTTCTATGGAAGAATAGCTGACCAAATTGTGGAAGCCAGTTTTGATGCTCAAAATAAACTCATATTTATAAAGCATATCTGATGTGGAATTCAATTCTATTTGGAAGCTATTTTCAGATAACAATTTCATACATGGACTATACTATACCCAAAATTTGGATTTCAGAGTTTATAATTTAATTTGACATATAATCTACATATTATTTACAGTATTTTATTAATGTATCATTTACCGTCAAGAGTTTTTTCTCTTTTCCTCTTATTGACCTTCAGGTGTGTTAATCAGGTTTCTTTAAAGTTCCACAGAGACATATTTTGATTAAAAATTAGGTAGGAAATGTCTTATAGGATTTTAAGCTTTTAATGATGCATTAGAATAGACTGTTTTAAATTTGTTGATTACCTGCCTATAATCTATTGCTTCTATTAGGTTTTTTATTCTCTAGACCAGGGGTGTCAAATTGCCAGCCGTGGACCGGATGCATCATAGAGAAACCGCACCCACCCCATCGCCGGCAATGGCAAAAAAGTCACGATACGTCATGTGACGTTGTGAGTATGACACCCCTGCTCTAGACCAGCGGTTCTCAACCTATGGGTCGCGACCCCATTTGGGGTCGATCGACCATTTCACGGGGGTCGCCAAGCAAGGCTGTCCGCCATTTTTTTTCCCCTTTTCCGGCGGGTGCCTTACCTCCCTTGAGCTGGGCCAGCTGGTGGTCGGCCTGCTCCGTCTCTGCTGCTTGCCAGCTACGCCTCGGCCAGCGCAGGGGGCGGAACCACGCATGCACGGCGCTCCCGGGCAGGGAAAGTCCTCGACTTACGACCGGTTGGGTAGTCCTCGACTTACGACCGGTTTAGTCCTCGACTTACGACCGGTTGGGGGTCGCGGCATTAAAAAGGTTGAGAACCACTGCTCTAGACTATCGAATTGTTTTTTTACTCGTATCAGTATTATTCTTTTTTTAAAAAAAATATACCATATAACAAATATAACATGGAACTTGGAAAATAAGGGGGAAAGCCTTATTTGGCTGTCCAAATATTAATTTCTGGATTCTGGATTTTTTGTGTTGTAATTTTTGCCCAGGATACTTAGGAAATTAAGTTCTTTGTTTGTTTGTTTATTCAGTTTCTATAGTTACCCTTCTCAGTCAATGACCCTGGGCGGCTTACAGTTCAAAAGGTTATAATTTATAACTTTAAAATGTTATGAATTAATATTAAGAATATATAAATGTATACAAACTGGTGCACCCCACTATTTACTTTTGGCAATCTAAAGAAATGGATGGTTCAGAACCGAGTATTTAATTTTACTATCCTCCCATGACATCACCAGGAATTCTGAGAGATGGTTTTCACCACATGCTGTACACAAATGACAAAATGACTTGGTCCAGATCTGAAAATAACTTATGTCAAACACTAACCATTTTTAAAATAACTACAAGGGTACACCAAATTACACAGCTATCAAAAGGCCAATTAAAATTCCATTCCGTTCAAATTAAACCTTTAGTTCTCCCATTGGAGATACATAACGATAAGCCTGGTTAGGTATAAATGTAGTCTCACATCATGCATTACTCAGATGTGCAACTATTAACTTCTTCATGTTCAGAGGAAAAGGTTTTTTTATTTTTCCCTCTCTCTTTTTCATTGCAGCCAGAGGGAAATTTCACAGTATGAATTTGCAGGTAATTCTGATAATCACAGCATCATCTCCTGCTTCTTTGATCAGTTGTTACTAAAGTAAAAGCGACACCTGCTTTTTAAGTAAAGCACTGGCAAGTTTCCCAAGACAAATATATACAGAACAAGAGATAAGTTTTGGATTTAGAGTGATCTAAATCAGGACTTTTCAACCTTTTCACCCATTGTACCACTTTTAGGATACGGCAACATCCGAGTACCACCAGTCACCTAGCAAGGTGTCAAAAAGTTGATGACCCAAAAAAAAAAAGGAAAAAAGTGATGAAGTACAGGTAGTCTTTGACTTACAACAGTTCACTTAGTGACTGAAGTTACAATGGCACTGAAAAAGTGCCCCCCAAGCCACAGCCAAGCAAGACATCTACCTGCCCACCCAGTGGCGTTCTTCCTCCTGTCCAAGGTTTTCATTGTTGTGAGCATTTCTGTTGAGGATTGGCAGTGGGGGTGGGGGGTGTTTGGTTTTTATTCCCCCCATCTGCTGGGTGGTTGCAGCAGGTTTTGGTCACTTCACATGACTCTGGGACACTGTGACCATCATAAATATGAATCAGTTGCCAAGCATCTGAATGTAAATCACAAGACCCTGGAGATGCTGCAACATTCCAGCTGATCGGCACTTCTTCAGGGCTCAGCAGAAGCACCAGGATCAGTGCTGCTTTCCAGCTGATTGGTGCTTCTTCAGGGCTCAGCAGAAGCACCAGGATCAGCTCCAAGCTCCAGCTGGAGCCTGGCGCTGATCCTGGCGCTTCCACTGAGCCCTGACAGCCCCGAAGCACTGATCCTGGTGCTTCTGCTGAGCCCTGACAGCCCTGCAGCTCCAGCCATCTCTCGCTCAGGCTTGTGATGTGCTACCACCAGTTCAGCTCATTCCCCTCCCCTGCTACTTTTCTAGAATGGTCGTGTACCACCTGCCAGGTGCCAATGTACCACAGGTGGTACCCGTACCACTGGTTGAAAAGCCCTGATCTAAATGATGTCGTTTCAGAAGCAAAGCTGGAAGGAAGATGAAGCTGCTTGCAACTCATTGATCATTCTTGGATTTTTTTTTTGTCTGTTTGCAGCTTTACAATGAGACTCTGCTGGAGATAGTTTATTGAAAACTCACATTGTTGTGGTCCTTTGCTTTCTGAAGACAGACAACCTCATATGTGGGCAAACTCTCTGAACCCAGGCAATGGAATAGAACTAACAAGTTTCCATTATGGTACATAAAGAACTCGCATAGTTGTTTTCTTGTTCTTCTGCCTTGAAACTCTGCCTGCTGGCAGATTGCATCAACCCTTCACTGACACCACTGACCTTTTGGCAAGCTGAAGAAATGACAATTTGTCATGGTAGGCCTGTCACCAGTATGACTCTGAACCAGTGACATGGAAGGGTTTCTCTGCTTTCCACTCACTCTCTGGGCAATGGAAATATGTTGTGATTCTGAAGCATGCTGGTTTCAAAATGACTATCCAGTGTCTTGGCTTCTAGGACCCGTGAGCAACTGATGTGCTTTTAAATAGTCCAAAACATTTCTGTTTTTAGAAATAGAGGGAAACTGTTGAGCATTGGATAGCTTATTTCATACTTCTGGATTTTAACATAGGATTAACAATGGTTAACAACAAATATGCCATTGTTATTTAAGCACAGGCTTAAATCTGAAGAGCTGCAGAAAGTGGCAGCATCTGGTTGACCTTATCTAGGTTCAAAAGTGAAACTTGGGTCACACTGGATGGGAGACCATCAGGAAACACCAGGAATGTAGGCTAGGTTGGGAATAGAAGTAGACAACAGAAATCACTTCTGCATTCTGGGAAGCTGACCATGAAGTCATCAGGACTCAACCTGAAAATTTCACCCATACCTAAGCATGTAAAATATGGAGACAGAAAATATCAAGGAAACTAAAAGTTCAGCTTGGTTTTTTTTTTTCCAGTAGAAGTTGACTTTATTTATTCAGTTCTAATTTGTTCAGTGTTAGTTACTGAAATGACACTATAGGAGTGTCATTTATTCAGGCAATACAACAAGACATATACACATACACCTAAAGACACTTAAAGAGAAAGTGTATTTTTTAAAATTTAATTTAAATTTAAAAAGAGAACCAGTTTGGTGTAGCGGTTAAGGTACTAGTCTAGAACAGGGCTTTTCAACCTTTTCACCCATTGTACCACTTTTAGGATATGGCAACATCCGAGTACCACCAGTCGCCTAGCAAGGTATCAAAAATTTGATGACCAAAAAAAAAAAAAAAGGAAAAAAGTGATGAAGTACAGGTAGTCTTCGACTTACAACAGTTCACTTAGTGACTGAAGTTACAATGGCACTGAAAAAGTGCCTCCCAAGCCACAGCCAAGCAAGACATCTGCCTGCCCACTCAGTGGCGCTCTTCCTCCTGTCCAAGGTTTTCATTGTTGTGAGCATTTCTGTTGAGGATTGGCAGTGGGGGTGGCGGGGTGTTTGGTTTTTATTCCCCCTATCTGCTGGGTGGTTGCAGCAGGTTTTGGTCATTTCACATGACTCTGGGACACTGTGACCGTCATAAATATGAATCAGTTGCCAAGCATCTGAATGTAAATCACAAGACCCTGGAGATGCTGCAACATTCCAGTTGATCGGTGCTTCTTCTGGGCTCAGCAGAAGTGCCAGGATCAGTGCTGCTTTCCAGCTGATGGGTGCTTCTTCTGGGCTCAGCAGAAGCGCCAGGATCAGCACCGAGCTCCAGCTGGAGCCTGGTGCTGATCCTGGCGCTTCCACTGAGCCCTGACAGCCCTGCAGCTCCAGCCATCTCTCGCTTAGGCTTGTGCGGTGCTGCCACCGGTTCAGCTCATTTCCCTCCCCCGCTACTTTTCTAGGATGGTCGTGTACCACCTGTCAGGTGCCAATGTACCACAGGTGGTACCCGTACCACTGGTTGAAAAGCCCTGGTCTGGAAACCAGGAGACTATAGGTTCTAGTTCTGTTTTAGGCATGAAAGCTGACTGATGACTTTGGATCAATCCCTTTCTCAGCCAAGCTCACTTCACAGTTGTTGTCATGAAAAAAATAAGAAACAGGAGTATTACGTATGTTCACTGCCTTTTAACAAAAGGTAGCTTTGCTTGGAACACTTTGCATCCTCTGATAATACCTTTAACACCGTCAGACAACATCTGCCTATCAACTCGGTATTACCTATCATCATAATTATAAAACAATAGAGGCAGAGGCTAACCTCAAGTCAACAAACTGTCAAAGAAGAAAAGGATGCGTTGACTGATTATGTAAAAAACAGTCAAGAACAAGTACTGAAGTTAAAGATAAAAATTAGAACTTACTGAAGGTATAGGTAACAAAACATAAATATCAAAATAATGTAATAAAAATACAAACAGAATGCTGGCAAGGAAAAATTTTACATGGTCAAGTTCTACAAAAGATCGAGGAGGAAGTGGATAAAAATAAAACCTGACAATAGCTTAAAACTGGAATATTTAAAAAAGAATTTGAAGGTTTAATTTTGCCTGTTCAATAGCAAGCTATTTGAACTAATGTAATCAGGACCAGAACTGAAAAATCATTAAATGAATCAAAGTGCAAATTGTAGAAAGAAGCAGAAGAAACGGTAGATCAAATATTGAGCTCATGCAGGAAGATCACACAAACTGATTATAAACAACAGCATAACACAGTCACAAAAAAGAGTTTCGAAACATCTCTAAAAATTAGCATGTGCTAGCAATGAAAAATCGGTTAGAATATATAGTATTGTTGAAAAAGTAGTTGAAAATGAGCAGGTTAAAATTTTGTGGGATTTCCAAATACAAATGGGTAAAAGAAGAAAGTGTGGATGACTGAAGTGGCAGTATCAGGGGATAGTACTATAGAACAGAAGAGAAAGAATTTGAGAAGATCACAAATTATCAAGATCAGAAAATTAAAATTGAAATATTATGGTACAAACTGGCAGTGGTGGTCCTAGTAATATATGGTGTAATGTATGTGGATCTTCATATATACTACACTAATACACTATGACAGTGGTGGTGAACCTATGGCACGGGTGCCAGAGGCGGCACTCAGAGCCCTCTCTGTGGGCACATGCGCTGTCGCCCCAGTCCTAGGCCTTCAGCTGGGTTTTATAAAACCTTTTTGCTTTAGGCCTCTGCCGCCATGTGCAAAAAAAAAAAAAAAGATTCAATCAGTCAATTTCAACTTCTCGTGGGGAAAAAAAGATCTTGCAAAGTTGGAATTGATTGATTGAACTTTTTAGTCCCACCCAGTCTGCCGTTACCACCGCAGCCATGCCCACCCAATTGGCCATGCCCACCCAATTGGCCACACCCAGCCAATGGACCACACCCACCTGGCACTCGACGATGCATAAGTGGGTTTTGGGTTGCAGTTTGGGCACTCGGTCTCTTAAAGGTTCGCCATCACTGCACTATGACATCCTAGGTTCTTGGGAAGAAGTCAATGCAAATGAAGGTCAACACCAACTAAAGAACCAACAGTTGTGATTTTACATTGTTGTGTATAATAATAATAATTTCTAAAGTCCTTTCTCAATGTCAAAAATTTCCAGATCAATTATAATTTCATGGCAGACTTAATTCTCTTGTTCTCATTCCCCATCACCATAAAAAAAAAAGAGTAGCAAGGAATGTAGAAAGTAAAGTTTGCTAAGTTGAAGCAGACTTGGCACTTTGGATGGTCCAAATGTGAGATTCACAGAGCGGAAAACTGATGGAGGAATATGTGCCACCAGATGGAAAGAAAAGATGAAAACTTTCACCACTACCACTCTCCACACATCTTCCCAGTATTATCTTGTTCCTATTTTGTACAATTTCTCTTTCATTTTCCACCTCTGCATTTTATAAAAACAGCTTGAATGAAGTTGAAGAGGTCATTTTTCAGTTTTTCTCTGCTGAGCTTGCAAAAACATACAACATACATGTAGAAAATCATTGCTGGACCCAGCTCCTATTTAACTTATTTCTTTCATTGTTACATTGCAATAACACCTTTCTCTGCATGGCGGTAAGATAGATCAGTAGCCTAGTAGGTTATAGCTTAGCTAAGCCATTTAGGATTGTTTAAAGGAACAGGAAATTTAGGAATGAGAAATCATAGTTCTGAGAATCAATATTCTTGAGAAATAAGTAGAATATATAATCCAGATAATTCAAGAACTGCAAGCAACCTCTTTTTCTAAACTCTTCCTAATTCCAAAGTAATAAGGAGTTCATTCTGTCCACAGTTGAGAAACTGCCCTGTAGGAAAAAGCCACTGCTTCAATAAAGGACACTGAATAGATTCAATATCAGATTTCTCTTTCCAGCTGTCTACTGGTCCCGTTAGTACCACTTGCTATTATCAGGATCTCCCCCGCCTGCCCTCTTTCTATAATTAGGACAGCAGCTATGGTTTATTAGGGCCATTTTTCAAAACCAGATTTCCTCAACAGCAGTAGTTGTCAATCAGCAGATTGAATGGCTTGCATTCTTTCAGGACATGTTGGAATCAAGTACATTAAAGTCATTGCAGTTGCATCTTCCCAAAGATATGCTACAGAAATAAACATTTTCTTACCTTCAGCATAGCATTTTCCTCTGCTGCTTGGCTTCCTTCTGACAGACCAGTAATCCATTTGCCTACCAATCCGTCCCTTTGTTTGCTTCTTTGACCATGAAATAAAGCATCTTGGTTTGCAACATTGGTTAAGCCCGAGGTGGTCTTTCCTTGTCTGTGAAGCGATGTGGCTGAACCCAGATGATTTATTTCCATCTGAATTGTATGAGGTTTGGAGTTGTGAAGCGGTTTGGGAGGTAGCACCTTTAAAGGATCTTCTGAAGAATGGGGCAGACTGGACTTCCCTCGCATCGTTTTTTTTCCCATCTGCATTACTCGTTGAGACTTGATTTCCCCTGAGAAGTTTTTGCATTCTGCTATATCTTGTTTGCCTGCTGTTCCTGAAGAAACATCTAAGTGTCTTGAAGGTGATTTCATGGTTGAAGTTCCATTTTCTATGCCTTGTGATCTGAGAGTAGAAACATGACAACTTGAGCAACTGTTGCTACGATTTTCTTCTTCTGTTCTGGAGTTTTTGATCACCGGTTGTTTCTGCTTTTCTTTGTTTATCATACCGGGATTCTTACTCTGCTGTTGTCCAATGGTAAGAGTCATTCCTGTTTGCAAAGTTGATGGTCTGTATGCCGTCAAGTTGCTCCTGACAGCTACCTCTTTGGACTTTGACTGATGTCTACTGAAGCCAATGGTGGTCTCCATAGGCATGGTGTTATCTGATACTTGAAACAGGCGAGGCATTTCACTGAGGAAGTAAGAACACCCATCACAATCAGTACTCGGAATTAGCTCATCCTCCTGGTCATCACTTTCCAACAGAAACTTCAGCTTTGCTTCCCAGTCCTCATACATCTCCTCTGTCATCACATCAGAACATTCAGTATCTTCAAGGAAATCATTCTGAAAACCCTCAGTGACCTCAATAAAGTTTCCATCCAGGTGAGGCTCAGTGCCCCTATTCGCAGTATTAGTGGAATTCTCCGATAAGTAGAACTTATCTTCTAGAGGAACCCTTGTGTGACTCTCAGACAGTGTGTCTTTTTTCAAAACTTTGCTGAGGTTACCCTTTTCACATGTCTTGGCATATTCAGTTGTTTGACAAGCGGTTAAGTCTTTAGCATTAAAGCAACAGCTGTCCATGCACTCAGAAATCTGACTTGCTAGCGTGGAATCTACTTCTGAGCTGTCAAATCCATCTACCTTGCCTTCAATAGAATTCCAACTCTCTTCAACACCATCATAAATAAAAAGACCAGAGACATGTTGGGTTCTGCTTGGAATAAAGCTGTCAGAGGGTACATTGTTAATTTCCATTTTTTTTCCTTCAATCAATTATCATTTTTGTAATGATTTTCTATTGTAGGAAAAATGTCAGGTTTACAGAAGATTGTTGTTCCTATGCTTTTCTTTGTTCATAGTCCAATGGATTCTGGTTCTGGAAAATTTAATCAGAAGAATCATGGGTTAATCACGAGCATTTTATAACAGCTAAAGCTTTTATAATTTTTGCTCCTTTATTTCAATTTTCTATATGATGACTACCACCAAGCTAGATTTGATATCCTTCAGATTCTCTTTAAGTCAGGTTAGGAAAGCTGAAGAACAGTTTTTCTAGCCAATCACACCAGCTTGATGCTTGCACACCTCTAGATTTTAAAACACATAGAACATTAAATGTTAATCTTTGCTTATTAGTTTTATAGGCCATCCAATTCCATCCATGTAATACTAATATCAAACACTTAATATACATTCATTTAACACACGCATATTTTAATGTATGACTGAAGTGTTCTAAATAAGAAGCATCTTTGACTATCAAATGGCAAAAGTTTGACCATTTAATATATTACAGTACTCTTGAGATCTAGAATCTAATCTAGGACGTAAATCTAATACCAAAGAAAGGAGAATGAATCAAGTAAGCAGGATGTCCTTTAGAGCAGAGATGACTCCAGGATTACTTGCAGAGGTTTCATGTGGCTATAAAAGTTAATACGAGGCCTGGTGGATCTTCCCAAAGGCTCTTAGTCCAGTATTTGTTTTTCTACAGGGCAGTTGATCAGACATCTCTGGACGATTCACAAGTAGGAGATAGATTAGAGACATAGCTCTCTTCTGACATGGGTGTCCTGCAGCTGCTATTTGAAGGCCAGGTATCTCCAATACAAGAGTAACACTGCATCTTCAGGACCAATAATAATCCTAGATGGATCTGTCCTCTATTAAGGGATCCAATCTCCTTTAAAAGGCATCCAAGTGAGAAGCATAACCACATCTTATGAGAATCAATTCCAGAGCTCAATCATGCTCTGCATGTAGATGAATTTGTTCATTAGTTAAGCCAAACCATCTTGAACCACCAGGAGGTAGCAATTAAACTGATTCAGACAGAAGCAAAGAAACTAGCAGGTTAAAATGGTCTGGAGCCTTACCTCTTTGACAATGTAAATGTATATAGAAAATAATACAAGAATATTTAAGGATAATACAAGAATATTTAATTGCTCTTCAGCTACTTCACAGTAGTTTTTCAATAAAGTTTCCCAATTCTGGACAAGTTAGTCATACTTAATTGAGGCATCCTTGTCCCATGGATTTTAATGGAACAAGCATTCTTACCTGTATACTTTTGTTGGCACACTGGTTTTCTGTTAATCTAGCCCTTTTCTTGTAATTTCTTGCAATTATATAACCCGATAAAAGAAGGGAAGGAGAAAAGTTTTGCTTCTGTGAGTCATTTTTCTCAAATGTTATTGCTATTCTTTTTCAAATGCAAATCTTTTTTTTTTCAGGGTTTCTTTTTTTTTTTTTAGAAAAGAGGGAACTATTGAGACACAAAGATTTCAACCTTTTCCCCCCTTTTTTCAAGCCAAGAAATTCTAGTTAAACACACCTAAAGTTTGCAAAGAAGCGTATTTTGAACTGAACCTTAAATTAAGTCTCTATAAGAGTAACTATGGTTTCAGATTGGACATACTCAGCAAGCTGTAGTTAATGAAAAAGAAAAAGGAAAGCTTCCAAATTTCTATTTTGATGGACAATACTGGAGTGTGTGAACCTGAGAACTGATGCAGCTTAGTTTTTAAAAGTTATGATGTAATATATATTACGTTTTAGCTAAAGTGCTAAACTAAGAGCTAGTTTTGTATAGGCTAGAAACTGGGAGATCATGAGTTTTGCCTTGGGCCTTCAGGCCTTAGGCATGAAGCCAGTGGGTGACCTTGGGCTATTCTTTCTCAGCCCTGGAAAGCAAGCAATGGCAAGCATTTCTGAAAATAGTATCAAGAAAAGTGTAAGAATTTGTCTACGTCAGTGGTGGCGAACCTATGGCACGGGTGCCAGAGGCGGCACTCAGAGCCCTCTCTGTGGGCATGCATGCCGTCGCCCCAGTGCTAGGCCTTCAACTGGGTTTTATAAAACTTTTTCGCTTTAGGCCTCCACCGCCGTGTGCAAAAAAAAAAAAGGTTCAATCAGTCAATTTCAACTTCTTGTGGGGAAAAAAAGGATCTTGCAAAGTTGGAATTGATTGATTGAACTTTTTAGTCCCACCCAGTCTGCTGTTACCACCACAACCATGCCCACCCAATAGGTCCTGCCCACCCAATGGGCCACACCCAGCCAATGGGCCACACCTACCCGGCACTCGACAATGCATAAGTGGGTTTTGGGTTGCAGTTTGGGCACTCAGTCTCTAAAAGGTTCGCCATCACTGGTCTACGTAGTCACCAGGAGTCCAGATTGATGCAAAGATACACAGTCAACCCTTCAAAATAGACTAGATTAGGATGCAAGAGTTACAAATAGACTAGATTAGGATGCAAGAGTTACAAATAGCTTTTCTAAACCCTCAGCCATCCTTTTAAGAACAATAGCAATAGCACTTAGACTTATATACCGCTTCACAGTGCTTTACAGCCCTCTTTAGCAGAGTCAGCATATTGCTGACTCAGCATATATCTGAGTCCTCATTTTACCAACTTTGGAAGGATGGAAGGCTGAGTCAACCTTGAGCCCCATCAGGATCGAACTGAAGGCTATGGGCAGAATTTGCCTGAAATTCTGCAGTTTAACCACTGCGTCACTAGGGCTCAGTGAATGCTAATACTATTTTATTATAAGGTTACAGTAAGTCTTGCAAATCTGAATACACCTCCCTCCATTTTGACTTTATCTTCATGACAATTAAGGAGATTTATTTCTGAGACATTCATTCAAATTACAATTTCTGCCCTAAATTCAGATTTCTTTTATCTCACTATTGTCTTGGTTGTGGCTTTTCCTCTTGCTCTTCAAGGTTATTTCCACAATCCATTTCACATGCATATCCCATAAAGTGTTAGGCAACTCAACTTAGAGCTTTTTTATTTTTTTATTCTTATTTCTAACTTTTCTCCCCAAAAAATTCTTAATTGCTGACCTGGTTCCACATGAGCCAAGTAAAACATGCCTGATTCTAAATCCAACAAGTATGCAGAAACTCATAAATATTTTCCATAATATGGCATTACAGTAATACTCAGTTATACAATATTTTAGAGGCTTTCCTTAACCTCACATAGATCTGTTGCACAACAAAATGTGGCTTGTTTATTTCGGTTTTAGCATGGTGTCAGAGCCTATTACAGCACAGCATTCATAGGCTTAATAAATCATGGCTAAAAATTCTAACTTAGCTTATTTGTATTCATATCACTGCCTTGTTGGCAGTCTAGGTTGAAAAAAAGCTACCACAGTAAAAGCATAGCCGAACACATGTTGAATAAAGAAACTATAATTCCAACTCCTACAGCCCAATCATTCTTTAAATTTATTCAAAAATAAGTCTTGCAATGTCCAATGGGCAGTGTTGCAGTCCTATGCCCAATTTGTTGGACTAAATCCCATTGAAGGACTCTGAAGAACTAGAAAAAGTACAGTGAAGAGTTACAAAACTACTGGGGGAGTCTGGAGATAAAATTCTCTGAACAATGGGCAAAGAAATTGGCTATTTCTTTAGCCTAAAGAAGAAATGGCTGAGGGGAGACATGTTATCAGTCTTCAGATAACTGAATGGCTATCTGAAGAATAAAGGGAAGAATAAAGCTATGGAAAAGCTCCTGAGGGTAGCACAGGTAGAAGGTTTACTAAGGGAGATCCAAGTAAGGAGAATTTCCTGACTGTGAAAGCTATTAAACTGTGCGGTCCTTGGTGCTCTCTAAGTTTGCTTGTTTTTTTGCAGATGTTTCATTACCCTAACTAGGTAACATTATCAGTGCTGTTTGCTGTCAGTTTATATTCTGATGACTTGTGTTGTGTTCTTTGTATTCCCCCCCCC
>NW_015386150.1:25053-30171 GCF_001527695.2 Protobothrops mucrosquamatus | reverse complement strand
TTCATGCCCGTTGCTGGTTGGCTAACTAGCAACAGGGTCTTGCCAGCCAATGGAATTGTGTGATTACAAGCCAGGGGAATCCCATAAAAGAGGGCTCCCCTGGCCCAGAGAGCCAGTCCGGATTTACTTTATGCCTTGCCAATAAACCAAGAGCTGACTGTCACTCGACTCGTGTCTTACTGCCTGCACGATCCAACAACTTGCCTGTCTGGGTGGGTGGGGAAAGTCTTAGGGATTCTTTGGTTGGGATGTTTACTAATGGCTCTTTCCCAGTTTCTTGATTGGGGTATTGCTTCCTTGATCGTTGGTCTAGTGTTAATCTATGCTGATCTAGTGCTGATTACTGGTGAAGTGCTAGAGACTTTTTCTCCTTTGGGCTGGTTGATTGCCTCTTTTGCATAGTGTAGATGTTGTTTATGTCTATGTGTCTATTGATAGCTGATGTGTCAGAATGCCAGGCTTCTCGAAATTCCAAAGATCCATTAGTAAACAGCCCAACCAAAACATTTCTAAGACCATCCCCACCCACCCAGACAGACAAAACATCAGAATATAAACTGATAGCAAACAGCACTCCTTACTAGCATTGATGATGTTACCTAGTTAGGGTAATGAAATGTTTGCAAGAAAACATGCAAGTTCAGAGAGCACCAAGGACTCCCATTTCAACCCTGAGCTACAATTATTATTCTTCATTGCTATTAAACTGTGGAAATCTGCCTCCTGGAGTCATGGATGCTCTGTCTCTGGAAGTTTTCAAGCCAAAGTTGGACAGCCTTTGATTGGGATAATAGGATTTATCCCTTGAGTAGGAGACTGGACTAGAAGACTTCCAGGGTTTCTTCCAATTCTATGTTCTAGGGAGGATAACTTCAGAATAAACTTTCATGGGATAATATTGGCAGTGATTTCTTCGATGTTTTGTAGACAGGTTTCCAGTTTCGAGAAATGAAGAAAGTGGCAATAACAGACTTAGGTCATAAAACTGATTATCTCCTTGGATTTCATATATGGAAATATCTTCCTGGCTTTTTTACTGATCACTTGTTCATTCTTAAATCTGGAAACATGCAAAAGAGAAAAAAATGGCTTTTACATATTCACAGGGAAATATTTGTAAGCATTAGCTTCTTCCCTGAGCAACAACACAATTCAATTCATGTTTTATTACCTGAGAATATTAGAGAATGGGTTTTATATTCAGGCTGTCTTCAGCTGGAAATAAAGAACAGAAAATGATCAGAGCAGTTGCAGATCTACACATTGCATTGTGAATAAATCTGGGACATTCAATGTACATTTGAATAATCACCCCAATCCACAGATACAGGAAACATTCATAAGTTATGCTGACCTATGTTCCGTGATAAGTGTGCTAACTAACTTGGTGTATTCCACAGGTGATGTGACAGTTACAGAGAATAAAGATTATATTGATGGAGATATACAGAAACTACACACAGCCTTTGGTTAGCAACCACAATTGGGACCGGTAGCTCTAGCATTAAGCAAAGTAGTCACTCAATAGGAAATCACATGACCATGATTGTGATTTTCTTTTCCCCACTCCCAGCGCTGAAATAATTAGCAAGAAGGAAATTAATGTTTATATTTGCTTTCATTGGAGAGAAAGGGATTAGAAGAGAGTAAGCAGGCACACAATGGGGAATATACATCGAAAGGGATACTGTGGCATAACTTCAAATAGTCACTGAATGAGTGATTATTAACCCAGGATTACCTGTATGTCACAAGAAATCTAAATCAAGTTGAATGCAGTGGGAATGGAGTACTTAAGAAGATTGATTAAATCACAAGAAGGTGCTGAAATATGGATGATATGCGTGAAAGATTTATTTATTTATCTAGAAAACTGATATGGTCATAAATCTAACATAAAACTCTGGGTGGATAAGCCTATTGTATATGTGAGTTCAGGGAACCCATCATTATGATTTGTAAAGTGGAGTTAGTGCTTTGCAAATCCAAATAACTATGCTGTAGTTTATTTTATAAACTGTAGTTTATAATGGTTTAGTACAATATTTGAATCCAATTAGTTTATAATCATTAGGTTTAGGCATTGAACTATGCCATGATTTGTGGCCAGGTTGGCATACAATGCTAAACCACAAACCATTGATTAAAAACTAAGGCTAGAATTTTGGTTAGAATTTTGTGTGAACCCAGCTGAGGTAAAAAAAAGAGAAAGAAAATCTAGAGGGTGGATAGTATTTTAAAAAATTGTATCAATTTACTACTCTTGAATACAAAGTAATTGCAAGCTTGTGTAAAACCATCACAGTGGGTGGCAGTGCTTACCTAAACTTAAGGACCTTAAAAAAAAAAAAAAAGCTCAGTAGAGTTATAGCAGGGGTGTCAAACTCCCGGTCCATGGGCCAGACACATCACGTGGAAGCCATGCCCACCCCATTGCCGGCAATGGCAAAACTGTCCCAATACGTTGTGTGATGTCACATGACATCGCGGGATTGACATGTCTGAGTTATAGGCTAGACTAGTAAGTTTTTTAAAAAAAATCAAGAGAAGGAAATATAAATTACTTCCAAATCATTACCAGCAAAAATATGGATGTGTCCATTTAACTCATAGGAGTGTAATGCAACTCAACAGCAATTTTACTTCCTTTATGACATTGTCTAAACTTTAATGATAGAACCATTTCTTAGGGCCATTATATTATATACATTCCAAGATACTTCTGCAAAGTCTTCACTTCATTAATTCTGCAAAAGTCTTTTGATTAAAGAATTCAAATAAGACTTTGAACATGACCCAATAGACCTTGCCAGCTCCCACAGAAGAGAGCATGACATTTCCATCTTCTAACAAAGACACAGAAGGCATAATGACTAAACAAGAAGTTCTCCTAATGAGAAATGCCTGGCTCTGTCACCATCCTATATCACAGCAATCTTAACTCCCGTGAAACTTCTTTGCTGTCTCTTGTTAGTCAGGAAACAATATGATAATGGGAAACAACCTAGACTTCTCTAAAATCTTAATAAAGTGATTTCATCAGCCTAGACTACCCTGCAAGTAGCACAGGACTAATAATCCACCAACTAAGTGATTTATATTTTTAATTTACATATTTCACTTGGACAAACATAAGCAGTAGTATAAGTAGATTTGTTGCACAGCTTGACTTTCAATCAATCATTCAATCAATCGTCTTTGGACACAATTCTAAGTCAAAGTATTTCTATTGCACAAAGACATCATTTGTTTGGTTGCAGATGAATTAACTTTGAAGGCAGGTGTCACATCTGCGCATCTCGCTCCTGTGACTTTCGCCTTGCTTCAGTGCCAGCCTGCCATAGACTCGGGGTAGGAGGGAAGCCATTTGGGAGTGGGAGAACTCTAAAGTACAGGTAGTCCTCAACTTACAACAGTTCATTTAGTGACCATTTGAAGGTACATTGGCACTGAAAAAGGTGACTTATGACCATTTTCACCCTTATGACCATTCCAGCATCTCCATGGTCACACGATCCAAATTTGGATGCTTGGCAAAGGACACATATTTAAGTATTTAACTATTTAAATAGGACGGTTGCAGTGTCCCGGAATCATGTGATCCCCTTTTGCAACCTTCTAACAAGCAAAATCAATGGGGAAGATGGATTCACTTAACAACGATATTACTAATTTAATAACCATAGTGATTCATTTAACAACTGTGGCAAGAAAAGTCGCAAAAATGGGGCAAAACTCACTTAACAAATGTCTCACTTAGCAACAGAAATTTTGGGCTCAATTGTGGTCGTAAGTCAAGGACTACTGCAGTTCGTGGCAGCCAGAAACAACATCTCAAGGACATTTAGCCAGAGAGAAGGATGCAGCTGCATTCCAAGGACTGCTGTTCTGAAAACATCTGGTTTGAATATGATTGGACACATGGGGACCAATGGGGGGGCAGGTGTGGGAAACTGGGGGATTTCACTAGGGAATTGGAGTGAGAACTTAGACCTGGCTTTACTTTACTGGTCCATGACTAACAACAGTTCATTTAGTGACTGTTTGAAATTACAACGGCACTGAAAAAAGTGACCATTTTTCATACTGATGACCATTGCCGCATCACGTGATTTATATTCAGGTGCTTGACAACTGACTGACATTTAAGATGGTTGCAGTGTCCCAGATCACGTGATCCCCTTTTGCAACCTTCTGAGAAGCAAAGTCAGTGGGGAAACCAGATTCTCTTAACAACAACCATGTTACTAATTTAACAACTGCAGTGATTCAGTTAACAAATGTGGCAAGAAAAGTCATAAAATGGGTTAAAAGTCACTTAACAAATTTCTCACTTAGCAACATAAGTTTTGGGCTCAGTTGTGGTCGTAAGTCGAGGACTACCTGTACTTCACTTGACTTTAGTAAAACTATATCTCACTTTTAAAATGGACTCATAAGTCATTCTTGCCTAGGGTTCAAGTTAAGGTAGGACTGACATTAGGTATTATTAAACTGATAATTATCCCTTAAAATTATATTTGACAGGTATAGTTTAAACCCAGCAGAGCTTCAAACACAATGGCACAAAACCATCATCTGGACATTTTGCAGACATGCTTGAGGACAAACTGCTTTGTAAACAGAAAAGTGAAAGACACAATATTATTCCTTTTTTAAAAAGGAAGTTAATGTGTCAGTCCTAAATCTACCTCCCTGAAACTCAGTCCCATTGACCAAAATCATTAAAGGTATTTGTATCTTCTTCTAACCTCATGTGGCTATATTGGAAGCTGTTCCTTCCAATATACCATAAGGCTCTGTCTTAGGCCCAGTACTCTTCAATATTTTCATCAATGACTTAGATGGGGGAATTGAAGGGGAACTCATCAAATTTGCAGATGACACCAAACTGACAGAATAGCCAACACCTCAGAAGACAAGCTCAGGATCCAAAAAGATCTTGACAAACTTAAACAATGGGCGCTATCCAACAAAATGAGTTTCAATGTGGAGAAAAGCAAAGTGTTACATTTAGGCAGGAAAATAATAATAATAATAATAATAATAATAATAATAATAATAATAATAATAATAATAATAATAATAATAATAATAATAATAATAATAATAATAATA
>NW_015386150.1:23437-24899 GCF_001527695.2 Protobothrops mucrosquamatus | reverse complement strand
ATCCAACAAAATGAGTTTCAATGTGGAGAAAAGCAAAGTGTTACATTTAGGCAGGAAAATAATAATAATAATAATAATAATAATAATAATAATAATAATAATAATAATAATAATAATAATAATAATAATAATAATAGTAAAGTTGGAAGGGACCTTGGAGGTCATCTAGGTCATGGTTGTTCCAAGGGTGCTTTTTTTTTTTCAAAAGGCAACTGGACTTTCTTTATTTTGCTTGAAGACATTTCACTTCTCATCCAAGAAGCGTCTTCAGTTCTAAGAAGCTTCTTGGATGAGAAGCGAAATGTCTTCAAACAAAAACAAAGAAAGTCCAATTACCTTTTGAGGGGAAAAAAGCACCTACATGATACTACATGGACTATCATCCAGAACACCGATAACACTTCAATAAGTAGATAAAGCAGATTTGTACATTTTGTTGAAAAGAACTATAACAAACCATATTGTGCAAGGATAAGTCATTATTATGCAAACAATATTGGAAAGGATAACTCCATTACTTTTTAATCCTTGTCTTCTGTTTACTACATTTGCTCCACAGTTATCTTCTTAGATATGAACAAATGGGTAAATTAAGTGCATAATTTAAGTGCATAATTATTCCACTTTGAATGAAACAGCTTTTATATTTGATTGCCAAAGTGTTTCCTTCCCTTTCTTCCCCTGCCACAAAGAAAAGGCAATCAAAATATCTGCTCGCCTAAATTGCAAATATTTTCCTTTGAAGAGGCATTTGTTATTGACGCTTTCCACATTCCTGTAAGTACATTTGCAACACTAAGGCTTCCATAAATGGTTTCTCCAGTGTTACTTGTTGAACCTATCTACTGTACATACTTACATTTTTTACTGTTAGGGAACAAGTTGTTCCAATAGAAGAGAACATAGCTAGTTTGGGATTAAACTGTGGAGTTCTTGGTGTTTGCTGAGTTTAGTTGTTTGCTTGTAGCTACTTCATTACCCAACTAGGTGTCATCATCAGTGGAAGTAATAACAACAACAACAATAACAATAACAATAATAATAAAGTTGGAAGGGATCTTGGAGGTCATCTAGTCCAACCCCCTGCTTAGGCAGGAAACCCTATACCATTTCGGACAAATGGCTGTCCAGTCTCTTCTGTAAAACTTCCAGTGTTGGAGCATTCACTGCTTCTGGAGGCAGGTTGTTCCACTGGTTAATTGTTCTAACTGTCAGGAAGTTTCTCTTCAGTTCTAGGTTGCTTCTCTCCTTGGTTAGCTTCCATCCATTGCTTCTTGTCCTGCCCTCAGGTGCTTTGGATAATAGCTTGACCCCACTCTTTTTTGTGGCAACCCCTGAGATATTGGAACACTGCTATCATGTCCCCCCTCGTCCTTCTCTTCATTAAACTAGACATACCCAATTCCAGCAACTGTTCCTTATATGTTTTAGCCTCCAGACCTCTAATGTGTTTGAGTGTGGG
>NW_015386150.1:17525-19755 GCF_001527695.2 Protobothrops mucrosquamatus | reverse complement strand
GTGGGGTTTACATGTAGTAGCTAGGTGTTTTGCCATTTTGGTAGATTCCTCATTGGTGGCTCTTTGATTATAGTTTTCTGTCTAATGGTTCATCTGGTGTTAATCTCTGCTTATCTAAAAATTCTTCACTGGAGTAGATCTGTTGTGCAGGTAATGCTCGAATTATGAGCAAAATTGAGCCCAAATTTTCTGTTTCTGAGTGAGATAGTTGTTAATTGAGTTTTGCCTCATTTTACAACCTTTCTTGCCACAGTTGTTAAGTGAATCATGGCAGGCATTAAGTTAGTAGCACTGTTGTTAAGTGAATCTGACTTCCCCATTAACTTTGCTTGTCAGAAGGTCCCAGAAGGTGATCACATGACCCCAGGACACTGCAACTGTGATAAATACATGCCAGCTGCCAGGCATCCAAATTTTGATCACGTGATCATGGAGATGCTGCAACGGTTATAAGTCTCTTTTTTCAGTGCTGTTGTAATTTCAAATGGTCACTCAACAAACTGTTGTAAGTCAAAGAGTATCTGTACTTTGGAGTTCCCCCCTCCCAAACAGTTTCCCCCTCCCCCCCCAAGTCTATGGCAGGCTGGCACTGAAGCAAGGCGAAAGCGGGACCGAGGTGGCAGATGTGATATTGGCCTTCAAAGTTAATTCATCTGCAACCAAACAAATGAGGTCTCGGTGCAATAGAAAGAGAAATAGTTTTTAGCATCTGAATTTTGATCACATGATCATGGAGATGCTGCAAGAGACTGTTGTAAGTCGAGGTCTACCTGTAGACTTTTTGTTTCCATACTAGGTTTTATTATTTGAATAGTGTGTAAAGGTAGTTTATCCAAATAGTGTGTAAAGGTAGTTTATCCAAACAAATAAATAAATAAATATGTTATCTAGTTGTGTAATGAAGCATCTGCAAGTAAACAACTCAGAGAGCATCAAAAACTCCTCAAAATAAGTTGTATTAGATTTCATCTACTTTGGACCATTACAAAATACTCTATGGGTACTTGACAACTGAGTCACACCATTCTGCATGATTCACTGTTCAGGCTTATCCTGGATTCAAAATGTTCTCTTAAAGCCATTCTATGGAAAACCTGGAAACACAGCAAATATTTCCTTGCTTCTAATAGAATGCAAATTAATGTTTCCTGATGGGTGGATTTTATTAAAGCTTTTTGTTGCAGCTGGCCTATCTATTAGCCTTTTGCATTCAGCTTATTGTACTTTGACATACATGTCGGGTTAATAGGAAAAACTTTCCTTTCAAAAAACGAATGGCTAAAGCAATTTGGGCTTTTTTTGTTTGGAAAATAGAAAATCTACCTTAAAGATTATAGGTAATTATTATCTAACCTATAATGGAATTTGTTTGGACTCACTATGCTGGATTAATCCAATTATAGTGATTGATCCATAATGAGAATGATAGCTGGTTCACATAACATGCTTAATCACGTCACTTTAACACCAAGTAGTAACATTTTTATGAGATACTACAGGTAGCTCTCAACTTATGGCCACAATTGAGTCGAAAATGTCTGTTGCTAAGTGAGACAATGTTAAGTGAATTTTGCCTGATTTTATTACCTTTCTTACCACAGTTATTAAGTGAATCACTGCAGTTAAGTTAGTAACATGGTTGTTAAGTGAATCTGGCTTCCCCTTTGACTTTGCTCATCAGGTTGCAAAAGTTGATCACATGACCCTGGGACACTGCAACCGTCATAAATATGAA
This sequence comes from Protobothrops mucrosquamatus, assembly GCF_001527695.2. NCBI lineage: Eukaryota > Metazoa > Chordata > Lepidosauria > Squamata > Viperidae > Protobothrops > Protobothrops mucrosquamatus. The sequence continues at coordinate 18,020 of NW_015386150.1, read as the reverse complement.
TCAGTTGCCAACCATCCGAATTTTGATCAGGAGACTATGGGGATACTACAATAATCATAAGGGTGAAAAAGGTCAAAAGTCACTTTTTTCAGTTCCATTGTAACTTTGAACGGTCACTAGATAAATTGTGTGTTGTAAGTCGAGGATTACCTGTATGCCTGATTCATTTTAACTTGGGATAATGGGGTTTTTTATGTCTTTACTTGGGATATTGTACAGATTCAGCCTGTTTAGTGAGTTCACCGTTATGAGAACCCAGATAATGGGTAAATTACAAGTAATAAAATTGCAAATCCGAGGAGACTTCCGGTGGCAGGCGATTTCGTTGGTCGCAGCTGTTTGCTGCCTCCCGCCTGTTTTGCGTAAAAGCCGGTTTGACAGCCAGCATCAGCTGTCAAACGGCTTGATACCTTTCCCCTGGGCATAAGGGGATAGGTGAGCTGCCCGGGGTAGGAGTTGAGTTCCCGAGTCGTCCTATATGGACGATGTAGGCGA
>NW_015386150.1:0-16203 GCF_001527695.2 Protobothrops mucrosquamatus | reverse complement strand
TTTACTTTAAGGGATGGTGTTAAACTATCTTGCTGAAATGGTAAAGATTTTGGGTATTTGAAGAACTAATTAAATGAATAATTTTTATTAACACGGAGGAGATGGATTGTTTAAATTTAGAGTTTGGAGTTAGAGATATTAATATTTGTTTACTTGTATTTGAATATTAGCCTAGGTTTGGTTTGGGAAGTCCGGGGGGGTGGGGGGATGGGATAAAACATTGTGTAATATCTGTGATGTATTTCTTTTTTCTTTTATGATAAAAACAATAAAATTTTATATTGAAAAAAAAAAAATTGCAAATCCATCTTGTAAACAGTTTCCCATAAGTGACTTATACTGTCCTCAAATATCAACCAGCCATCTGTTCTTATTATCCAATTATTTTGGTACAGCAATAGTTGGATGATTCTAAAATGCTCTAATTTGCTGCTGGGGAAATGACCTATATATGCCTGTGACCAGTATTTCCAGTTCTAATATCTTAAATCGGTTTCCTCAGAAGACCCTAAGAACAAATACATTTGGACACACCAAAGGGTTAGTCAGCAACATGTTACTCAAAGTGGCCCATTAGATATCCATACAAAGGTCAAAATACTTCCTCCACATTCCCTGTCTCTCATTTGGTAACTTCGAACTTCCAATATTGGAGGTAACTTAACTAATAGCCTCTGTGAATCTAATCTTCTTTTAAAATTATGCAAAGTGGTACCTATTACAATTTATTTATTTAGATCAGAGGTCCCCAACCTTTTGGGCACCAGGGACCAGTTCCGTGGAGAAAGGTTTTTCCACAGACTGGAGAATGCATAATTTTGTATGCTGCCTGCATCCCACGGATGGGACTTTGCTTGTTTGTGCGGACCGGTTGCTGGCATGGGTGATCTGCGGCAGGCTGTGGAGGCGGTGGATGGCCCTGCAGGCGGGACAGGGGCAGGAGGAGTGGGGGCAGAGCAGGGGCAGGTTGGGGGCACTCAGTCTCTAAAAGGTTAGCCATCACTGGTCTAGGACAGTGGTTCTCAACCTGTGGGTCGGGACCCCATTTGGGGTCGATCGACCATTTCACGGGGGTCGCCAAGCAAGGCTGTCCGCCATTTTTTTTGTCTGTCATTTGTTTTGTCCGCCATTTTTTTCCCCTTTTCCGGCGGGTGCCTTACCTCCCTTGGGCTGGGCCAGCTGGTGGTCGGCCTGCTCCGTCTCTGCCGCTTGCCAGCTATGCCTCAGCCGGCGCAGGGGGCGGAACCACGCATGTGCGGCGCTCCCGGGCAGGGAAAGTCCTCGACTTACAACCGGTTGGGTAGTCCTCGACTTACGACCGGTTTAGTCCTCGACTTACGACCAGTTTAGTCCTCGACTTACGACCTGTTGGGGTCGCGGCATTAAAAAGGTTGAGAACCACTGGTCTAGGACAATTCGCCACGGCCAACTCGCCACAGCTAATTTGCCCTGGTTATCTCGCCACAGCCAACTCACTGCGGGACAACCCACCGCAGGATAAAAGTTACACTAATATCAACAAATAGTGGAATGGAATGATTAAAGAAATGATGCCAAAGAAGGGCCAAAATGAAATGTGACAAAAATTAAAATTAATTTTAATTATTTTAAATAGTTAAATAGAATTATTGAATTGTCCCGCAGTGAGTGGTCCCATGTTGAGTTGGCCGTGCTGAGTTGGCCAGGGCGAGTTGGCTGAGGCAAGTTGTCCCATTCTGTCCTAAATAGGACCTAGAAACTTTCTTGTGAATCTTGCTAGAGATTAGCATTGTACTTTGCAGCACTTAATTTTAAACCTTCCCATTAATTTTAATGGTTTCTTAAATAACTAAAAGTCTGATGAAGCAGGGGAACTGGTGGGCCCAAAGGAAGGAATATGATCCAGGACATCGCACAGAAGCGTTGCTTGAGCAGGGTCCGTAAGATTATCTGGGACACTACACATCCTCTTCACGACCTGTTTTCCTTGTTACCTTCTGGGAGGAGGCTTCATGGTATCCGTAGCACAGTGGTTCTCAACCTGTGGGTCGGGACCCCATTTGGGGTCGATCGACCATTTCACGGGGGTCACCAAGCAAGGCTGTCTGCCATTTTTTTTGTCCGCCATTTTTTTTGTCCGCCATTTTTTCCCCTTTTCCGGCGGGTGCCTTACCTCCCTTGGGCTGGGCCAGCTGGTGGTCGGCCTGCTCGGTCTCTGCCGCTTGCCAGCTACGCCTCAGCCGGCGCAGGGGGCGGAACCACGCATGCGCGGTGCTCCCAGGCAAAGTCCTCGACTTACGACCAGTTGGGTAGTCCTCGACTTACGACCGGTTTAGTCCTCGACTTACAACCGGTTGGGTAGTCCTCGACTTACGACCGGTTTAGTTCTCGACTTACGACCGGTTTAGTCCTCGACTTACGACCAGTTTAGTCCTCGACTTACGACCGGTTGGGGTCACAGCATTAAAAAGGTTGAGAACCACTGCCGTAGCAGAACATCCGGATTCAGTCATAATTTCATTCCATACAACATTAACCTTGTGAACTCTCAAGCTTCCTCCTTCCATTATATATTCAAGAGGGACAGTATTTAATATTTATTTGCTATGTATATGTAGGGGTGTGGGTCTATACATATGTTGTACATAGTATGTTTAGGTGTGTGTCATGTATGTGTTTCACTTTGAGAGCGGGCAACTAAATTTCATTTTTGATGTGTGCCGTTGTGCCCACAGTAAAAAAAATGACAATAAAGGTTATCTTATCTTATCTTATTTTATCTTATCTACTTCTAATATAAAATGTAGCTAGGCTGACAGCTAAATCAGACTCATATGAAGTGGGATTTAAACAGGTACAGGAAAAGATTTAAAAATGCACGGGAGACGCCAATGCTAAAGCTGATGAGTGTCCTGCAATTTACATAACCACATCAGCATGGGAGAGGGTTTTCTAAAGCAAGGCTATTTCCTTCCCTTCTTTAAAAATGCATCCACCGTTACCAAAAGAACACCAATTTCGTGCTTGATTCTTTTTAAACGAGAGAATGACTAACAACCTGTTTAAAAGAGGTGGTTGGGTGAATAATAGTAACCAAGAACTGGGATCTGATGTAAAAAGACCGAAGGGCTGTAATAATACAGCCCTGTAATGGCTTTGATCCATGGGGGTGGTGCAGAGGAAGCAAGTTCCCTTATGCTTTCTGGAACCTGGGAAACTCAAAGAGAAGAGCATTAAAACCAGGCATGCTGGTTGGGCTTTGCACCACCTGTTACTTTAATCAAGGTCTGGCAGCTGCACCCAATCATTCAAGCCTTCTTTATGCACTCATTCACACTGGTGGGGGTTGGTTTGTGTGTGTTACTTATCTTCTCACTCTGGTGTGTTTAAAGAAAGGAAAGCCTGGGGGGGGGGGGAAGCCTTTCCTGCCTCTAATGCCCTTGCACAGCTATTCAAAAGGACAGACCCCATTTATCCATTGTTCTCTGAATGTGCTCGAACATTCTTTTAGCAGCCTGCAAAATAAGGCAATATTATAGGAGCGAACGCACACCTCCTATGACAGATGTTTCTGTAATATTATCTGTAATGTGTGGAGAAGCCAGCGGCACCAAGCGGCACCATAGTGGATGGATTCACAGATCACACACAGCTGTCACAGCTTGTAAATCATGACCTGTGGCTCAGTGTGAGGTGCGAATTCAATCAACCATAGTTTGTTCAACTAACATGATTAAGTAAAGCACGATTTATTGTGATATACTAGCCCAGTCCATAACACCTGTGGTGAGATTTGAACCTCAAATGCTTTGGCAGGTTGTTTCAGTCTTTTAAAAATTATATTCTCAGATCCAAGATTATGGCTTCTAGTGTAACTAAAAATAAAATTAAATGATTGTTGGACAGTTAACCAATTAGCTGCAATTAATATTATTTGCTCAGAATAAAAGTGGATTCATCAGCCTTTCTGAAAAGTCTGAATGGAGAATTATATAGGGAAGTCTTTTGTCCCATTTCTGGAAATTAAGGGCAACCATTTCGACCAGCAGTCACCTTTTATCTTTGAAGGTTTATGTATTTATTATTGCTGTATTGCTATTATAAAAACTGTGGTGACACAGTGGTTAGAAAGCAGTAACTCTGCTCACGGCTGGGAATTTGATTCTGACCAGCTCAAGGTTTACTCAGCCTTCTATCCTTCGGAGGTTGGTAAAATGAGGACTCAGATCGTTGGGGACAATATGTTGCCTCTGTAAACTGCTTAGAGAGGACTGTAAAGCACTATGAAGCAGTATATAAGTCTAAGTGCTATTGCTATTGTTATTACAAGGGTGCCTGATGGTTTAGAAAAGCTGAACATGAAATCAGGAGTATTGGTTGAGGTCAAAAGATAAGATGGCATCCACAACTGTTGGAATGAAGCTATCAACGCTGCTAACATCAGATGTTCTTGCTTTGACAACAGATGGAAATGTAGCCATCTTTTCTTTTTCGCTTTTAGAGTTAGTTGATGCTGGGAGGGGGGATGTGGATGAGAGTCCAGTTAGTCATAACAATAACTCAGCCGTGGGAATCCAAGATTATTGCCCCCAGAGTTGATAAAGATTTGGCAAGCCCCTTTCAAGCTAATTGGGGAATGTGATTTATGACAGTTAATTGGAGGAGGGAATTGTGCTTTGCTACTTTATGCCCAGGGGAGAGGAATTCAGTTTTTGGCTTTTACTATGTAGTGCCAGTACTTTGTTTCTCGAATAAAAGATTCTTTAAGGTAAACAATGCCTCAAAGTTCTTTTGAAGAGTTTCATCTGTCGGAACCATGACGGAAGCCCCAACTCCTTTCTACATGTCTTGTGTGTATGATGCACATAAAAAGGGTTGAGGCTTTGATCATACAATCACAGCTATTACCTTGATTTCCTTGAGCTTCTGCTGACACCTTTGCATAAAACCATAAAAACAAATCTCACATCCATTAATTCCATTTTCCCTCATTCTTCATTACAGCAGAGTAATTACAAGCTCTGCAGGAGAGCTCTGTTTTCACAGCCCTTTGAGAAACAGTTATAGAGAGGGCAAATCAAGTCTCTGGAAGTAAGGTGCTCCCTAGGGGGGACCATTTTCAAAGAGTAGAGTAGAGTAGAGTAGAGTAGAGTAGAGTAGAGTAGAGTAGAGTAGAGTAGAGTAGAGTAGAGTAGAATAGAAGCTGGAAGACACCTTGGAGGTCTTCTAGTCCAGCCCCCTGCTCAAGCAGGAGAACCTATACCATCTCAGACAGGTGAATGTCTAGTCTCTTCTTTAAAATCTCCAGTGATGGAGTGCCCACAATTTCTGGGGGTAAGCTGTTCCACTGGTTGATTGTCCTCACTGTCAGGAAGTTTCTCCTTAATTCCAGGTTGCTTCTCTCTTTGATCAGTTTCCAACCATTGTTTCTCATCCTGCCCTCTGGTGCTTTGGTGAACAACCTGCCGCCCTCTGCCTTGTGGCAGCCCCTCAGATACTGGAATACTGCTTCAAAGTGTTTGTCAGGTTTTAGGGAAAACACACTCCCCTCCCTTAATGGCTGATAGCATTTTCCAGCATCACCAGACATCACTGAAGTGAATTAAAACATACTATCCTTATTATTCAATCCTAAAGAAAATCAACTGTGACTGTTCTTTGGAAGGACAGATACTGAAGCTGAAGCTCAAATACTTTGGCTACCTATTGAGAAGCGAGCAACCATTGGAAAAGACTTTGGTGTTGAGGAAGATTGAAAGCAAAAGGAGAAGTGGGAACAGCAGAAGATGAAATGGTTAGATAGTATCATTGACGCAATGAACATGAATTTGGACAAAATCCAGAATACAAAAGAGGATAAAGGGACCTGGCTTGCTATGGTCCATGGGGTCAGAAAGAGTCAGAGATGACTTAGTTGAACAATAAACAATAGTTAAGGTGGATCCATACCATGTCAGAAAAAGTAGCATCTCTGGAGTTCAAATCTAATCTTGGAGGGAAAAGATTGGAGGGAAAGCTTGAGTAACTCAAGAATATTGTGTTAATAATAGAACACATTAAATCAATAAATGAAATATACAAGCTGTTGGAGACACTACCTTGAAGAACCTAGAGTTCTGATGCAAAAAACAAAAAAAATACTTTTTAATCACATATTGAAATGCTGCTTTCTGAAAGAAGGTTGGTATTATCCTATCTGTAGTTTTTAAACTATTGAACTTTAAAAGCATTACAATAAAAGAATTTTTGAAAAGCATTGGTTATTTGCAACTATATACACACACACAGAGTTACAAATATATATATGCAACTATACATTATATATACACACACACACACATACACATGCATGCATGCATAAACACATATACAGAGAGATACCACATATATACTCATACACACACATACATGATAGCCAGTTTATTATAGTGATTAAAACACCAAGCTAGAAACTGTGAGAACAAGAGTTCTAATCTTGCCTTGGGTGACCTTGGGCCTCTTTCTCTCAGCCCTAGGAAAGAGGCGATGGCAAATCACTTCTGAAAATCTTACCAAGAAAACTGCAGGTATTAGTCCAGGCAGTCACCATGAGTCAACACTGAGTGAAGGCAGAGAATAACTTAAATAGAAGAAATATTGGTAGTGTGTAATTTAATTTAAAGGGAGCAAATGAAAACTAGTCAGGCACAGAGACATGCTGATCCCATCCTAATCTATTTTTAAATCTGCATCTTGTAACTATATACGATACATTCAACCTGTGCAATTTCTTTTTAGCCTACAGTTTGCATACATGCAATGTATATCCAGAAATACTGTATACATTAACAAAATCTTGTTAATTTTAGGTATCTTATATGATGACACATACAAAAGGCAAAGGATGTTTTCAAGGTTATTAATAAGTAACTACAGTTATTGAAATCGTAGTCATTGTTTACATAGGATCAAAAGAGGATGTTGCTTTTTTCCCCCCTGAATTACTTTTGTCTGGCATTTGAGGAAAAATTTAACGATACTATTTTTTGATATTTTGGAATGTCCTGAAACTTTATGAAAATACTTTAAACCCTAAAGGAAAACCTAGATCATTTACCATAGATTATGTAATTGATAACAAGGATGGCTAACTGTAGTATATTTTAATATGAGACTAGGGGAAAAAAACCAGCCCTTCAAACTTCATTGTAACTAAACAGAGGAATCCCGTTCAACTTTACAACAGACACGCAACCTTTCTGCGAAATGAAATGGTAAATGGAACACACACTTACTTTGGAACGGTGTTTGTGGAAGGGTATGTGTGGCTCGCTCTTTTGCTGTAGTACTCCTCTTTGACAAGTTGTAAATAATTCTCACTTGTAGCCAGGAAGGCTGAAAGTATCAATGTTGTTTTGCTGGGTGTGATCATATCACTGCATGTCCGTACAGGGTAGGCTATTTAATCACAACACAGCAGGTAATCCTTCCCAAGGAGACCTTGATAAGATTCTTTAAGCCCATCCCTTTAAGCTCATCCCTTTCTTATTCAATTTTTTTTTTAAAAAACTTTTTTTAAAAAAAAAAAGAAAGACTGTTAGGCATTATTAATTTTTTGACAAGTAATTTAATTCATAAACATGTTTTCCATATCTGCTTTCTTAAATAGCAATAAAAAATAAAACACATAAATTGTAAGCCATTAATTCCTTAAACATCTCGGGTTGCCTATGTTGGTACTGACATTTTATTTAAAAATGTTTGAAGTGGAGAGGGATCAATGGGAAAAATTGCTAATTAGTGAGAGGGACTTAATTGCTACCAGAAGCTAAGAATACACTCATAAAAATTTAAAGAGATCAGCAGAGAAATCTGTGTGAGAGTTTGAAGATTCTGTTGAGACAATGCAGGGACAAGAAATAACTCTGAAAATGTATAGAGAAGTAAAATACAACATATTTATTTATTTATTAGACTTGTACAGTATGCTGCCCAACACACCTAGAGGCAACTTTGGGTGGCTGATGAACATTAAAACCCAGTAAACATTAAAACAATAAATAACAATCATAATTTATTCTGACAGGCACCTGTCCTATAAACATTCCAGACTTAACAATTGTTGATAAGAAAGAACAAAAAAATCTGGATAATAGATGTGGCAATATTGTAGAAAGCAGAACAGAAGAGAAAGAATTGGAGAGGATAACAAAATACAAAGACCTGCAAATAGAAATTGAATTAAATACTTTATTTGGCCAAGATCTCTAGATCAGATCTCGGGGTGTCTGATGCTTCAAAGAGCAGGAGCCATATATATAAGCAAACATATGATATACAATCATAGTTTGACTGAGATTCATATAGTTGAGGGAAGTTTGACCCCAAGATGGAGAACATCAATGTTAGTTTTCCTAAAATAAGAAAATGGTATCTTGAGGTTGTGTAACCTTTTCTCCTAATCTTTCTCTCTGATGCTGTTATTAGCTTTGTTTGACAGGGCTGAAGAAATCTCTTGTACCTCATTCAATAAGAATACCTAGAGGGGGCCTTCCTTACCGGAAGGAATGTTTAAAATTAATTCTGAAACACATTGGCTTAGCTAGTCAGCAGAAATGAAAATAGCCTGCGACAACAAAGCAATGCATTTCTATGAATACATAATCGAAAGAACAGCCTCTCCAAAGGCCTACAAATTTAAAATCAGATTTTAATAGTCTACAGATTTCTGGAACTCGTATAAACAATATGTAAACCTTTATTGCCCAATCAATCTTGCAATAAAGTTACATAAACAATTTTCAATTTATGGAACCTTCACTTGGTTCACTGCAAAGCTAATTGAGCTTCCAACTGAGATGGTTATTGGGCAATTTTCCTGCCTCGTTAAAAGAACTTTAGAGGTATACGTGATCCAGCTGATACTGTGTCTTTTATCTGCATCCTTTCCTTAGCTCCCCCTTGGGTCTTCGGCCTTTATTCTTAACATATAGGCAGAAGAAGAAAAAATCCATTAAAGAGAGAAAACTAGAAAAGCTGCACAATGCCTTTTATCTGTGGAAGTGGGAGTTGTCCATCCAGAGGTACTTTGAGTGCCATTTTGCAAAAGATATCTTGCTGTGCAGATAAAGCACTGCCACAAAAGAGCTCTTTTATATGAAAAGGCACCAGCAATCGATATAATCACATGTAAAAGATTTTATCCTCTGCCTAAGCTTGAATAAAATAAAGGAATATATCACTGGTCTAAAAACAATTATTCATGCACTGATAATTTCCCTGCAAGATTATTGGAATGTGTTATAGATGGAGTTGCCTTTGAAAATAGTATGGAAATTTCGGTTAGTTCAGTGGCTAGCCCAGGGGTAGGCAACCTTGGGTCTTTTATGACTCGTGGACTTCAACTCCCAGAATTCCTGAGCCAGCATGGCTGGCTCAGGAATTCTGGGAGTTGAAGTCCACGAGTCATAAAAGACCCAAGGTTGCCTACCCCTGGGCTAGACTGACCGATAGGAACATATTACACCAGAACTATGCCAACTATACTGGCCTCCAGTCTTATTCCGAACCCTAACAGTTTAGAGTGAGGCAAATTATGCTGCAGAATTTGGTAGATTTCCCAGTTATGAAGGGTGCTTGGTGCTCTCTGAGCTTGTTTTCTTGAAGACATTTCATTACCCAAACTAGATATCATCATCAGTGCTAGTCCTGATGATGTTACCTAGTTTGGATAATGAAACGTCTGCAAGGAAACAAGCAAGCTCAGAGAGCACCAAGCACCCCACATTTCAAATATTCTCCTTTATTTCCCAGTTAGTGGGGAAAGACATTTACGGGTTGCTCCTGCTGAAGTGGGTTGCTAGTCAATGCTAAGATAGGAGGCAGGTTTTGAGATATTGCTAGAACGACGGTTTAACCACTTGTCAGAAATGTTACAGTTCACTTTAGAGACATCTCGGTTAATCACTTTGTCTAGTAATTACTAGAGAAAAAAGTGGACTAAGCCCGCTTGCTAGAAGTACTCTGAGAAGTTCCTTCCATTCTACTTCCAGCAAGCATGCTGTGGACTCTGTTGGTCAAGAAACTCCAGCTGGTGGGGTCCAGGAGAAGAGCCTTTTCTACCATGGCTCCTGTCCTTTGGAACATCCTGCCCCTTGAGATGAGATCCACCCCCATCCTCTGGCCTTCTAGAACAGCCTTAAAAGTTGGCTCTACCAATTGGCCTGGGATTCTGATGGGGGCTTTCCAGTGGTGGGATTCAAATATGTGAACCGGTTTTCTGTGTGGATGCCGCTTCCGGAAGTCCATTCTGGGCCTGGGCAACAAAAAAATAGCTACCGGTTCTGCCGAAGTGGTGCGAACTGGCTGAATCCCACCACTGGGGCTTTCCAATCTGAAGGTGATTAGTGAATTAAGAGAAGGGTCCACCTCGACTCTGTTGTATATTGCTTTCTTCCTTAGCTATCTTTGATTAAAATTATGCTAATATTTATCGTTATGTTTTTAATGTTTTTTTTATACAATGTCATTTTTATTTTGTTATAAGCCAGCCAGAATTGCTTCACATTGAGATGGGTGGCATATATATCAAATACAGGTAGTCCTTGACTTACAGCTGTTTGCTTAGTGACCATTTGAAGTTACAACAGCACTAAAAAAAAAGTGGGTTTTTCTCATAATCTCCCATCCAACTACACTGCTTTTCTTTTGAGTCACAGCCTGTGACTAGTTAAGCTTCCTTCTAGGCTGCCACGACTCCCGGATGTCTCCCTGTCAATTTAGATGGCGAAAGGGCAAAAGGGGTCTGGTGGCTGATAGTCTGATGACAGCTTAAGAATATAAAATGACGAAGAATATAAAATAACGGAATCCTTCCAACAGGGAAAGTCCTCTTCAACTCCTAAACGAGAAGGAGCAACAGCTAAAGCAGTTAAGTTCTATAGCAGTGGTGGCGAACCTATGGCACGCGTGCCAGAGGTGGCACTCAGAGCCCTCTCTATGGGCACTAGCGCCACCGCTGCCAGCAGCTTGCACAGGTCCATTAGGCCGCCGCCTAGAGTAGCAACCCTACCCAGCACAAAGGAGGCGAAGTGGCCAGCTAGCAAGCTTGAGTAGAGGTGATAGAGCACGCCCACATCCAGCAAGCCAAAGGCCACCCCGAGCAGGGAAAGCTGGATCCCCATTGGCACCATGGCCCCCCAGTCCCAGCTAGGATTGCGTGCCTCCCCCCATCTATGCTGAGCCTCCTGCCCACCACCCCAGCCATCAGAGACCCCCTGGATCTCCCCCAACCCTGCCCGGCCCCCACAGGCATCCCATGAGCAAAATCGAGGTTGCCCTGCCCACCCCAGCCATGCTCACCCAGCCTGCCGTGACAATCGCAGCCATGCCCACCCAGTGGGCCACACCCACCCAGTGAGCCACGCCCCCACCCCCCCTGAGGGCACCATGCTGATGTGGCCCTGGCACTTTGTGATAAATAAGTGGGTTTTGGGTTGTGGTTTGGGCACTCGGTCTCTAAAAGGTTCGCCATCACTGTTCTATAGGGAAGGAATCCCATTCATAAGAAAAGGTCCCAAATAATGTTTTCAACACCAAGTCAGCCAGGTGTAGGAAGTCAGCACCCCCCCAGAGGAGGAAATATTTTGCAGGGCTATTAAAAAAAGACAGAATATTATATTTTCCCAAAGAAATAATGGAGAAAAATCTTAGGCAGAAACTGAGCAGGCCAGCTTTTAGAAATGCAGATTTGATAATATATTCAGGAAGACTAGTGGGCAAGAAGGTTTGAGTTGATGGGATTCGACTCCAAGGACAGGAACATGACCTTTAGGACATAATAGGATTAACCCAGGGGTCCCCAACCCCGGGTCCGTGGACCAGTACCGGGCCGTGGCATGCCAGCAACCAGTCCGCACAAACAAGCAAAGGCCCCCTCCGCAGGATGCAGGCAGCATACAAAACTACACCCCCTCCGGTCTGCAGAAAAACCTCTCTCCACGGAATGGTCCCTGGTGCCCAAAAGGTTGGGGACCTCTGGATTAACCCACTACCATTAGAATGCCAAAAGGACACACTTAAGTTCAGTTCAAAATACATTGCACAGGAACAGGAACCTCAAATACAAAGCCCAATAAGGTATAAAAACCCACCCACTCCCAACTCCATTTTGTCAGCCACCCCAGAAACATACTGTGTCAGTGAAGTATCTGGCAACTAAATAAACAAGAACCTTCTTTCCTAAGCAGCCTCCACTTTATTTCCAGCATCTTAGCCTCCATTTTATTTACTCCCGGCTTGGACTGGACCTGATGGTTTTTCTCTCAACACAGGAATTTATCAAATTACGTAGAAACAAGCTACCTAAAGTTAGAACTTATTATAATTATCTACTGCACTGTTTAAGCTCCCCCCTCTCTTTACAGGCTGCCTTGTGAAACTAACTTAACAGATATGCAGCAGGAAACTCCTGACAATAGATTGGATTAAGGTTTTATACCTTGTACTAAATTTAACAAATATAATCTTGTACCAACAAGGATAGAAGTAATCAACCAAATGTAAACACTAACTTTGTGAAAGAAATCACACACCTTGACATGTTGTAAACAACAAAGAAACATTTTGTATAAAGATCTAAGCCAGGGGTCCTCAAACATGGCCACTTTAAGACTTGTGGACTTCAACTCCCAGAATTCCCCAGCCTGGGAGTCGAAGTCCACAAGTCTTAAAGTGGCCAAGTTTGAGGACCCCTGGTTTAAGCCAACTTTGATTCAGGGGGCTCGAGATTCGGACCTCTGATCCAAGCCGGTAGCTCTGTATTTCTGCAGAAATACAACTGAAAATTGCCTTCTTCGTTCCAGCGTGACTTATTGGTCACTCAGGCCCGAAAATAAAAGCCAGTTGAGGTTCGGCTAACACTGCCTTCACCCGGGAGGCTTTTTACACTTTCCCGGTATTGCCTGCAGCCTTGGTGATTTCCTTGTGGTCTCCCATCCAAGTAATAACCAGGCCTGGCTCTGCCTAGCTTTGAATCTCCGCCCGCCCTGAACCTTCCACTCTCCCCGTCTCCGAGGCGCGCCGGGGCTCCCACGCACCCACGTGGGACTCGCCGCCGCCCTTGGGCTTCCTGCTACACGGGAGATTCCCCGCCTGCGCCTCTTCCTCCGCCTCGCCTCCGACCCCGCCTCTGAAGCGGCCGCGGCACTTCCCCTTTCCTTTCGCTTTCCCTGCCTGCCGGAGCCGTCCGGTTTGCCGGACCTCCGCTTCGCTTCTGCCGGGATGGCGGCGTCGGCGTCGCTGCCGGCCGTCCCGGTGTTCATCCACCGGCTGGCGGAGCGCCTGCTGAGGAGCCTCAGCCACCTGCTGGATCGCGCCCCTCCGGGCAAGGGCTGGCGGGATTTGGCGCAGCTCGCGGGGAGCCGCGGCGGGGTCCGGTTGAGGTGAGGGAGCTCGGCGGGGAGAGAGGGGGGCTGGGTCCCCGGGAGGCGGACGGAGAGAGAGGGATCCCCGAAGCCGCCCTGGAGGGAGACCGGGCCCTCCCGTGACCGCAGGATTCCCTGTTCCCGGGGAGAGCCGTGCGCTTCTCTCGGCGCCCCTGCGAGGCGTTAAGGAGGCGCGTCTGAACAAGAACGACTATTGGGCGTGGCGGCCGCGGGATGGCACCGCTGCCAGATTTGGGAGGCTTCCGAAGATCCTGGAATAAAGACGAAGAAGGGTTTAGCTCAGCGTTTCTCAACCTTGACCATTTTAAGGCATGTGGACTTCAACTCCCAGAATTCCACAGCCAGCATTGCTGGCTGTGGAATTCTGGGAGTTGAAGTCCACATGCCTTAAAATGGTCAAGGTTGAGAAACACTGGTTAGCTAAGCTAGTCTTCCCGGCTGTGTCTCGTCTCCTAAGGACCGGGTGGAAGGCCGTTCAGAGCCAGTGGCTAGAAAGAGGAGCGCCTGGCTCCATCCGGGTTGAGGGCTTTCTACAGAAAAACTTCTGGCGGTCCGAATCAGAATGATTTTCACAGCCTTGTTCTGTAGAGGCTTGGAGTAAACTTCGGCACTACTTCCTCTTCTTTGGTGTGAAGTCAAAGGAACCGCGGCTGTAAGCGGTTTAGAATAGAATAACAAGAGTTGGAAGGGGCCTTGGAGGTCATCTAGTCCAACCCCCTGCTCAGGCAAGAAACCCTATACCAGTGATAGCGAACCTTTTAGAGACGAGTGCCCAAACTGCAACCCAAAACCCACTTATGCATCGGGTGCCGGGTGGGTGTGGCCCATTGGCTGGGTGTGGCTGGAGTGGTAACGGCAGACTGGGTGGGACTAAAAAGTTCAATCAATTCCAACTTTGCAAGATCTTTTTTTTCCCTTGAGAAGTTGAAATTGACTGATTGAACCTTTTTTTTTTTTTTTTTTGCACACCGTGGCAGAGACCTAAAGCGAAAAGGTTTTATAAAACCCAGCTGAAGGCCTAGGACTGGGTTGATGGCGCACGTGCCCACAGAAAGGGGGGCTCTGAGTGCCGCCTCTGGCACCCGTGCCATAGGTTCGCCACCACTGCCCTATACCATTTCAGACAAATGGTTGTCCAATCTCTTCTTAAAAACTTCCAGTGTTGGAGCATTCACACCTTTTGGAGGCAAATTGTTCCACTGGTTAATTGTTCTATCAGGAAGTTTCTCCTTAGTTTTAGGTTGCTTCTCTTCTTGATTATTTTCCACCCGTTGCTTCTTGTCCTGCCTTCAGGTACGTTGGAGAATAGCTTGACTCTTTGTGGCCACCCCTGAGATATTGGAACTGAAACAGTCAAGTGTAGTCCAGAAAAGAATCAAAAGGTCCTTAGTTCTACAAGGAACTGAGATTTGCCTGTATATGAAACAGTTTGGTTAAGATGCTGGTCTGGGAGCCAAGAGGCGGTGAGTTCTAATTCTCCCTTAGGCACACGAAAGCCAGCTGTGGCATACTCAGCCCACCCCACCCACTCCACAGGGTTGTTTTGGGGGGAAATAGGAGGAGGAAGAAGTATCATGTATGTTCACTGCCTTGGGTTACTTATGAAGTAAAAAAGACAGGATAAAAATCTAATAAATAAGGTACCAGAGGGAAGATAATCTTGCAACTATTGCTAGTGCTAGAGCAGTGGTGGCGAACCTATAGCACGCGTGCCACAGGTGGCACTCAGCCCTCTCTGTGGGCACGCGCGCTGTCGCCCCAGTCCTAGGCCTTCAGCTGGGTTTTATAAAACCTTTTCGCTTTAGGCCTCCGCCGCCGTGTGCAAAAAAAAAAAAAAAAGGTTCAATCAATCAGTCAATTTCAACTCACGGAAAAAAAAGATCTTGCAAAGTTGGAATTGATTGAACATTTTAGTCCCACCCAGTCTGCCGTTATCACTGCAGCCACGCCCACCCAATGGGCCACACCCAGCCAATGGGCCACACCCACCTGGCACTCGATGATGCATAAGTGGGTTTTGGGTTGCAGTTTGGGCACTCAGTCTCTAAAAGGTTTGCCATCACTGTGCTAGAGGAACTAGTGCAAGAAATAACAGGTGCAAAAGCTGCAGTTATCTCTATTTGCTTAAATAGAAGGAAACATTCTTATGACCACAATTAGGATCAGAATTGAAATGCTAAGCAAGATGGTTGTTAAGTGAGTCACACCCAATTATGACCTTTTTGCCACTGTTATTAAAAGAATCACTGAAGTTGTTAAATGAATCATGTAATTAAATGAATCTGGCTTTCTCCATTGACTTTGCTTGTCGGAAACTGGCTAGAAATATAACAGATGGTAATTACATGACTCTGGGATGCTGCAACCATTGTAAATACATGCCAACTGGCAAATGTCCAAATTTTGAACATATGACCTTGGGGAGGCTGTGATGGTTGTAAGAACCAGTCATAAGTCACTTTTCTTCTGTTGCTGTTATAACTTTGAATGATTGCTAAATGAAGTTGAGGATTACCTGCACTAAGTTCTGTACAATAGCGGAACAATCTGCCTGTCCATGGAGGGTGGGAGGCCTACCACTTCAGGAGGGTTTTAAAAAGAAGCTAGGCAGCCATCTCTTGTGGATGGTTTCAGTGTTTGGAGGGGTTTTGTACATTGCAGAAGGTCAGACTCAATGATCTTTGCGGTTTCCTCCAAGTTCTATCATTTCACTTTTTTATCACAATTGCTACTGTGATTATAGGAATGTCCTCAAGGAAGCTCAGAATCAAATCTGCCAGGTTCATCAAATTGAACATTC